>NC_056746.1:926165241-926288383 GCF_019279795.1 Protopterus annectens
GGTATCAGTATTCTACCCATGAACAGTCTCTACCTTTCTCTTCTTACAAGGTTTCTCTGACACCTCAGGAACTTACAGAGCTGGCTTCCTGGACTTCTAAAAGTTTATATAGTCCTGTACCAGTTGGAACAAATTGTGGGAAAACACCTTGGACAAGGACCGAACTGAGGATGTGCCCAGCCTTGGCAAGCTAGTGGGCACTGGTTTGAGCTTAGGTGCTTTAGGCCTTAGATGTTCTGAGTGAACCACCTTAGGGTCTCAGTTCATGGGCAACTGACCAAGATCTCTATTCTATCTCTGAGTACCTCCTCTCAAACCAGGAGAGAGTAGATATCTTTCTTCCCCTCTATAATCACAATTCAGGCACTGGCAGCCAGGGCCTCTGAGAGGCCTCAGAGCTATCTCAGTGGCTTCAGTCCAGCAGGACATGTTAAGAACTAAAGGTGTGGTAGTCTGCCGAGTGGTCTTGTAAGAGACCTTAACCAAATCCATTTCTGGAGCCAGGGACTGGAAATGTTCCTCACTAAGTTCATGCTGCCAGACCTAGGGGAAACTGTCAACATTAGATGGACTGTACACTCAGTATCCCACTGCTTCTCATGCTGCTTTTTCAAATATTTTCTTTCAGAGGAGGTACCTGGAGGCCATGGCCAAAACCGAAAATGTATGGGATAACCATCTATGCCTACTTGTGTACTGTGTACTCCTGGAAAAAATTACTCTTCTCCTGACTGCTCTGGGGCGAACTTAACACATGGCAGACAACTGCCTATGCTGTGCTGTAGGCCTAGGCATTAAAGACAGTGAATGTGGAAGTCATCATGTGGAAAACTCTTTGCTACAATCTACACAACTGTTTTCTCTTACGTAAACCTTTACATCAGAATCACTATCACACAGTGGCAATACCATAACTTATCAAAATTAGAAAAGATTCCTCTGGGGAGGTGGCATTTATCCTTCTCTGGAAGCAGGGTAAAAAAAAACTTTGGCAATGCTTACGTCATACTGAGCATTGCAGCAAGAAAGATGCAAACAAAACACGGGACACTGCCCTTCTTACATCACCAACATCCTGATGTCCGAGTGGAAGAGAGTCAGCTGAGGCCAGTATGGGAAAATAAAACTCTGGAAGTAAGGATGACAACCAGCTACCTTCTGCAGGCAAGATAGCTTGCTGATGACTGCAACAGTGAAGCAATGAACATTTATAGTTATGGTAAGAACACAGCTTACATCTTCTGTCTGCGGTTGACTCTGTGACATTTCCACAAAACTGCTACAGCAAGGGTTACAAATAAAGTCCAATGCCTCTATGCCCAAACAATCAGTAGCAACAGATTTTGCACCCATGTTTCCTTGTCTTAACACAACACACCAAGGTCAAAAATGCAAAAATAATGGTTTTCAGCCATGTACTCATTCATACACAACATGCACCCAAGCAAACAAGTAAGACACATGCACGAATGCCCCCCCCCCCCATATATAGTGGATTAGTGTAAATCTGGTGTAGAACTGAGTCAAACTACTGCACACCAAATCACCTTCATTTAAAGACCAATTCCTGCCAAGGGCTTCATATGTCCAGTTCCATCACTATGACATTTAAGCCGGGCAGCTCTTAATCACCAGTTTGCCTTTTGACACAAACAGCTCAACTCGGTCACAAGTATTTTAAATTTGTTAAAATTTAGAATAGTCTAAGACTAGGCTGACATGTCTTTGCAAGTTTAGGCACAAAATTAACCGTATGATTTTACCCAGCAGATTATACCAACAAATGAAAGTAAAGGCAAATATGAACTATTTGACTGATAAATACAAAAATATCAACTTTCACAATTCGACATTAAATATCACAAACTCTCCAAATATAATTCATTACCATTTTTGTGACAACAGCTAATTATACTTTCATAAAGTTAGCACTCACTGTATAGAGCTCTACTTCTGATGAGATATGCAAGCTTCACAACTTTCAGACATTTGCTAACTTTGTACTTTTCTTTTCCACTCAATGCAAATGTTTCTACCACACTACTCCTTAATTCATGAAACTGTACCCCTGCTTAATACGCCATTATACTGAACACCTGTAGTCTCCTAACAAAAGATCTAAAGAATGGCTTGGCAATACTAAGCATGCTGAACTGTATCTAAAAGTTTAAATTCCCTCTTGCTGACAGCTGTGTGTATTTTATATATATATATATATATATATATATATATATAAAATGTGTGTGTGTTTGTAATCAAATATTCTTAGTAGCTTGCACTAAATTTGTCAGACCAAACTGCAACCTCTGACAAAGTCCTGTCTGTTTTAAAATGATCAAATGTTTACGCATTCCAGTTGCAAATATGCTATTTTATTGCCTTATTTTAAGGCTTACTGTTTCTGCCATGTGGCCAGAGTCATGACTGAAAAGGATTCTGCAACCATTCCACACATCTGGTTAACAAAATTGTACAAATTAAGGACTACTCTACTAAGGACAACCCGGTGATGCAGTGAGCAACATTGATGCCTAACAGCATGAGGTACTTCAGTTTAGTTCTTGGTTGGGGTTGCCTTTTGTACCAATGCTCTCCCTATGTCCGTATGAATTTTTTTACAGGTACTCCTCAAACATCCCACAGACATACAATAGGAGGATTGACAACTTGCCTGTAGGTATATGTATGTATGTGTGAGTGAGATGGAAAAAAGACCAGGCAACTGACTTCTGTTCCCTACTTTTGTCAAAAACTCTGGATAGAGGTGGCTGTTTATGGGGTCATTACAGGAACTGAACTGGATTCAACAGCACTAGGTGAATGGAGTGCACTAAACCTGTACATGTGACAGTGGCATGTTAAATGGTTTTACAAACTCTACTAACTGCTATCCTCATGTAAAGGATGGCACACTAGTAGCACTCTGAAAAGAAAAGAAAACTGAAAAACTTTTTCTAGTGCGCCTCTCTTCTTCTACTGTGATGGAACTCACTGTGAATCATTTCACTGTGCCAAAGATGCTCCTCCTATGTCACCTTTAGTCCCACATGCGGCACACTTTCAGAGTTCCTATTTTTATCAGTCTTCCAATCAAACCTTAACTCAAGACGACTTACAGTTAACATCTATTGGTCTTTTGATTCAGTTTTTGATGGCCTTCAGGAAGCTACAGCATTTTCATCCTTGCAAATTGAGATCCCATGACAGTGGTGTATCACAGGGGGCAGCCTCCCCGAGTACAAAGTGTTAGGGAGTTTGACTTGAGAGATGCTGACCAGGCAGTACTGATGTTTCTGGATGCTGGTATGGAAATGAATGTTGATACTGCTTTCGAGATTAAAGTGCTTCACAGCTGTGTGTGTCTGTGTGTTTTTGTTTGTTCACTCCTTAACTGAATGGACACTAGGGGCAGGAAAATGCACCAGGCTATCTCCTTTACTAAGGAGCATCTGATCAGAGAATGAATGTTTTTTTGTGCACAACCTACATTAGTCCTTCGATGAGGAGTGCCAGATCAGGGATTGGACCCCTAAAAGTCAAGGGGCACCAAATCAGGAACAGCACAGGTGCTAGACATGCCAGCCATGGCTCTGGCCTATACCTCACAATGGTGTAAATTTTACTTCTGTAATATACTTTGCAGTCATTCCTCTTTTATCTGTACTAATAGTCAAATTAGCGTAACTTAGCACTTTATGAGAAGGTGGTAGCTGTATAAAACATCGACCCCCCCATATGCATACACACATAGCTGAAATCCATTTTATGGAACAAAATGTTAAAGCTGACATACTATTATGAGGAATGGATAAAAAGATGCCAGAGTTCAACTGAGACCAGGAATTTATAAGTTTGAACTGATTTTCCTCACATATGACAAAAGCAAAGAATAACATTCCTATACAATTAGCAGCCTTACTGGGGAGTTTAAAGTCTTTTTAAATTAAGGGCATTAGTATACTGGAAACAATATGGTAGAAAACATCTTCAACAAAGGTACAAAACTACTGCAGGGAACTTCATCAGCATCTATGCCACTCACTCTGTGAATATAAGATTATGTGGAAAACATGGGTAATTGGAATTTTTCCAGAGGGACTAAGTTTCTTTTCAATTCCCCTCACCTATGCAACTACTAAGTAGTCATCTACAACAGTGATCATGGAAAGACAAAGAATTTTTCAATTACTTGTTCTTAATAAATAAATACACACAATATCTCAAGGTGAAATGTCCAGGGCAGAGATTAAATGCCTACAAACACTACACAAGAGTCCCACACGGAGATGAATGACCAGTTCTCTGCTCAAGATGGCAACAGTTATTACTAACAAGTAGGCTAAGACTACCCAGCATACAAAAAGTGGAAAAACAAAAATGAGAGAAAAAATATGGAGATACAATGCAATAAACAGAAACATGTGAACAATAAACTACACTGAAGTCTTTGCCAGTACAACTCCTTCCAGACAAATGATTCACAGCAGACATTTCTACTACCAAAGCCCATATACAGTGGGTCCAGAACAGAAAGTTTGACTTTGGAGGTTTGGTATAGTTCACTCTTGGATGCTGTTCAAAGAGAAGTGCATTTTCAGGAGGAGTAATTCTGCTGACCTTACTATACTGTTTTTGCTTATTTGGAAACTCTGATTTTTCTTAACTTAAAAATCTTCCCTTCTATTAACCAAACCTGTTCTTCAGCACTTTTAAAGGGATGGACAATTTCATCTGTTCAAAAAAATGCAGTTCTCTAACCAATTACTCAAACTCCTAACAATTTGAAATATCCCCCCCCCCTCCAAACAACCCTGCCCCTTTAAAACAAAAGATTTCTCAGAACCATTCTATTCCTTATCATTCCTACTTCTACCATGGCAGGATAAAGGTACAGCATTTGATACAGAAGCACTGACAAACTTAATGCCAACTCCCTTTCTCACATCTGTAGTAGATGGCAAGTGTCTTACCACAAAGGACATACATGCCCCACTCATTGATATACCACTGATGCGCTAAAGTCTGAACTTCAATAAACTTAGTTCCACAAACGACAAAGCCAGACAAGACATTGTGTGAGGAAACATGTTTCGCTCAAAATTATGGAAATGGTCCAACAGTTTCTATGCAGCCCAACACATCTGAGTGGACAGCTAAATCGATGACCAGTCTTTTCTGCAAGAACAGCATTATGCTACAGTCCCAGATGCACACCATGGCTTCAATCGCTCCGTGGGAAAAACACACTGTAAAATGCTTAACAGGTGAAAATACTCTGCAAATAAATGAATCACTGTAAAATGTTAAAACAAATTAAAATACCACCTGAAATAATTCAGTTAAAGAAGGAAGAGAGGGAAGGAGAAGGACAGAGAGACAAAGAGGGAAGTCATGCACAAATGATGCCTTTTCAGTCCTTCCTTTTAACAACCCTGTCAGGTTCATAAATGGAGACATTTTCAGGCTTGTGAAGTCCTGAATGTTAACATTTTAAAGCAAAACCTCACAACAGAACAAATGTTCAAATCAGGGTTTTGTGGTCATGTGCCATGCTTTAATCTATGAAGACCAATGCTGTGAGGTAAAGGCTTACTGTTCAGACTTCACTAAGAAAAAAAAAAACCAAGAACCCAGACTTCCCAAAAGAAAAGAATTACCAGTTCCTACTGATATACTTACTTCTATGTGTTCTTTACAATAATCCAAGCCAATCTCACTTAAAATTTTTTTCACCGTTTTGCGGGCTTTTCTTAAACTGCCAAGGTTGTTGACAGGAAGCTGGAACATAGTGTCTGTCTGTAATGAAGGCAGCATAAATTAATTAAAAAGTTATCATTTGAATTTAAAGGGTTATCAAGAACTGCATCTTTTACAGTGACAAACTTGCGTGTCAGAATACAAAATGATTTCTGTTATTTTAATTTTAAACCCTCCTGCAACCTTTTTCACTGAATTTTCTCCTTCAAATTGTTATTAATCTGGGATTAGTTCTGTCCTGTTCCACATCCCTCAAAAACGCATGCCTAGAGTTGTCACAAGGGGGTCTCAGTTACTCAGCATACTCAAATATTTTATGATAAATATAAATTATGGTGATGTTTAATTTGGGAAAAAATTACAACACTTATCACAACAATCAGCAACATTTCTCAGATATAAAGAAAGGCTTAAGATTGGTACTTCTAAATTCTGGTCACATCTGAAAAAAACGTCCTGCAGAAACAGCAGAAATACAAAAAAGTTATAGCTTCACATTAATATACTGTCCTGTGTGTCAGCTCCAGTGCTGGTTTGCAAAGTTAAAAGATCACTGGAAACAAATGGCACATCTTTATTAGCCTACAATTACACCCCTTACACCCATGCCTCCAATTCTTTGTTTCCCCATCTGAGAGGGCAAAGCTGGATCAAAGTACAGCTCATCAAAGAAAAATTCTAAAATCTAAAATTCTAAAATCACAAGGTCCTAGACACAAAACAGTACTCTAGCTTCACTCACAATGTCCCAGATCTGTCAAGTGTTTACTAACCTCTATTAGCCGTCACACAAACATACATGGTCTTCAACACAAGTACAGTCAAACATGGGTTGGATTCAGCCCACTTTCCACAACAAAGGACAGCAGCTAATTGCCAGCTAGAACATGTGGCACCATAACTCCCATTATAGTGCTGTACAAAATATTTAAAAATGTACCCAGTCAGCTTCTATATGAAAACTCAAGACGCCAGTCAGTAATGCTGCATATGCTCCATACAAAATCAACTCACCCACTTGGAGTGAGTGAAACAAACATTTACACAACTGATGTTAAAAGAAAAACCATGATTCCTTTGTTGAAAAAAAAAAAAAAAGAGACTCCTATACAACCTATGTTCTGAAGCACTGAGCTTCCATTATTATTGCTGAAAGCATGCTTATTTAAACTCCAAGTGTGAGCTTCATTAGTTTTTAATAAAAATAAAAAATCATAAACTAATTTTATTTAACCATTTTTAAGACATTTCTGGTTACCTGATGGTAGGAGAGTAGGAATGAAGGGAAACACGTACAGAAATAATGCTTGAATGCTTCTACATCACATTAGAATAAAAAGGCAACCTCTAGTGACTGTCAATCTACATTCACTTAGATCCGCTCCTAGATGTGTAGAATTCTCAGGTTAGATATCACCTCAACTGTAAAATATTTTTAGGAACACATTTTTTTTTTTTTTGTCAGCTATCTCAAATATCTGTCTCTAGCTTTACTGCACACCATAAAACTGCCAGACTTCACAGTTCCATTGCCTAAAGAACCAATACATCACACAGCATATTTTGTTAGTTCTAAACTTGCCCTGTTGTACAGTACTTTATCATTTCCCCTTCAATCTTAATTGTATCCCAGAAGATCTGAATTACTACTTTTCAACAAAACCCTGACATTGTCATTTTCATCAGTTCGGTAGAGATTTCCCCTTGCGAATACACTAATTGCGGACTGCAAATATTAGGGAAATCATCTTTTTTATCTGATGAATAGCAGTGGCCCTGTTTTGAGGTAATTTTTCTTTAGGGATGAATTTGTACCTACTGTGCAACAAATCTACTTCTGCTTCCTACTCATATGCTGTTAGCTGTCCAACCTTTGTTGCTAGGCAACTGAATGCCTCCTTTGCATGTGGGTAAAGTCAGCCTCATGCAACATTAGTTGGTGCATGACCCTAACGAAAGGAGTCTAATCAGAACGATTACATAAACAGAAACAAATCATCAGCAAATGTATAATTAAAATGGCATTTATACGCAACTCAGACAGGACAATGCTCCCTTATATTTTTCATTACACATAGAGAGAATAGGAGGCAATGTGTTTCAAATTGCTTTCTACATAAAACTTTTTAAATACAGCAAATAAGGTTTTCAGCTTGATGTTTGATGTAAACAGGTACAAGACCTCTTTCCTGTTACCTGTTCTCAGCTTCCTACCAGTCCAATTAATTTCTTTAAAGAAACAAGGAATTCTTGTGGTTCTGACAGTATCAAACAATCAGCCTAGATATGAGAGTTATGAGAAACACCTCACCAGCAAAGAAAAAAATACATGCGTTTATCCTGTACTTCTGCAGAGCATAAAACTGAAGTCCAGTATTCCTCTTTTGCCTTCAGCATTACAAGCAATAACAAAGGTCAAGGCACTTGTCACTTGACACAGATTTATGACTTATGGATGAGTATTAAAGTCGTTCAGCAGTAACATGGGCCAAAGAAATCATGTTGGCTCCACACAAACTAGAATACCTTAGGTCTTCTTATAAAGTTCCCTAGGTGGTTTTCAAGATCTACATCAGTTACTTCCTCCTTGCACCAAAAGAAAATACAGTCCTTACTCCTCTTTTGGAAGATTTTCTGCATGAAGACTTTCAAGTTTCCTTTTTGGATTGACAATGACCTTAACAATCAGCAATCCTTAATCGTGCTAAGGAGAATTTTTTTCTGAGCAGACTAACTGAAATGGGAATTCAAAAGCACATTTTTCTCCCAAGAAGTACTATCGACTGAGACTTTAGGGACCACCGCAATCTTTGGGCTACTCAACCCCTAATGGAGTTTTCTTTGGACTTGACAGAGATCCTGTTTAAAGCCCATGAAACTTTAGAATGCCCATGCAGACAAAAAAAAAAAAAATCCTCCTGAAGCCAAGATCCTGACCGAAATCTAAGTCCAGCTACTCCCCTTTTTCCTATATGCAGGAGAAAAGCACTAAACTGTCTTTTGGCTCGAATTGAGCTAAATTTCAATTAGGCTCTTCCTGTAAAGAAACAAAGGCAGTGTACTAACAACCATAAAAAAGCTGGAAATGAGTGTGCTGAATTTTGCTATACCAGACAAAGGAAGATACTTGTACAGATGGTATAACGGATAGCTCATGTGGACTAAATATGACAGAATGAGTACTACAACAAAGATAGTTACTATACTTGTACACCATTAGAATGGGTACACAGAATTGTGTACCATCTCTTCAAACAAGTCCACAGTGTTTAAAGAAAAGTGTGCTACAACAGGACCTGTCCATCTTCCTTTAAACTTTAAGACTTAAGGCTGTTGGGACTCGGCAGCTCAACAACTAAAACTTTACTGGCGACCTAACTTTACCTTCTATTCCCACAACTGTGGTGCAAAGACCCCTATCTCTAGGTTTCTCTTGCCAGGCAAAAGTGCAGTTGCTGCGAATGGCTCTCCAAGGTCACCGTTTAAAGTGTTTTATGGTTATTTCGAGAGCATACTGCTCAACCGCTGCAGGGCTAGCCACCCGGTGGTATAATCCTTGGCTCGAGAGGATTCTCACTGTTGAAGTGACACCATGACTCCATGTGCAAAATGGGAAAAAGAGGCTGAGGATGGATTGCTCAACCTCTGTGTTTTTTCAATGCCTTTACCTTCCCAGTCCCTTGACCTATCTAGGACTTTTAAGGTTGGTAACCTTGCATTTTTTTTCCTTTCTCCAACTGCCATTTCTTTCGTTTTGAAAGTTTTGTGCATGTCTTACAAACAAAAGAGTGTTTCCCAGTATGTTCCTACAACTTCTTGGATTCTCTGGAAACACTGCTCCCATAACTGAAACTATACAAAATTGTTGGGAATTTTACTGGATGTATGTAAGCACCCGAATGGCTGTTTTTGTCAAATAGATTTTTCAGTCCTTGACACTTGCATAAATTTTCATGTCTGAATCATATGCAATACTCTTCTGGGGTCCAATGCCAGCTGAGTTACTTCAGTATAGTACTTCAGTACAGTACTGGTCATCCTTTCCATCACCAAGGTATCTTTCAGAGCTTCAGTTTTCAGTGTTAATCCAGAATTAAGCTATGTATCACACTGGAGAAATATTTCTCTATTATGTCTAATGACGTTTTACTGCATTTGATTTTTTAGTCACCTTTTTTAATGTTGTTTGCTGTCTTTGTTGGCTTTAGCCTAGTGTTGTACATCTGAACCTAACAGCATGTGTGGGGGAGCATCAAACCCTGTAAAGACCTCCTTGTTCTGAAATTAGGTGTTTTTGGACCATCACCAATGTCTTGAGTGAGTTGTGCTGTGCCCCTTTTTCAAAACCAATTCAAGTAGAAAGGAAACACCATAACAGGATTGTAGAAAGCAATGGCACAGGGGCTTCAAAAAGAAAGGGAAAGCCTCTGAAAATCAAGGATAATCTACTAAAATCAAAATATCTATTTTTGTCCTTTCAACCCCCCCCCCCCCGTTAGTCTTTCACTCTCTGTCTCTGAGCCTTCATCTTCCTTTGTGGAAGAAGACTGATTCAGTCCTAAAGGTAATTCAGTAGGGGTACTCTGAGACAAGAATCCCTCCCCACCCTTCCAGGGGACTCCTTGCATAATCTACCCAGTCTCCCAGTTTCCTCCAATTGTGCAGCAAATGTTCTCACAAGCAGTAATACAACAGTGCCCCCCTGGCCAGACGGGCAAAGGGCTTTATTCAAGGATTTTTCTGGCACCAAGCATGTGCTACATGTCTCCCTTCTCAATCCTGTCAAAGTCGTAAGGTTCAAAATATGATCTCGTCAATCCCTTTTGCCTCTAGTACCTTTCCTAGCCTTCTTGGTAAAGACATACTTAAAACTGTCTACGATTACATTCCCACTGGCAAACATTTCAGATGTTTAAGATTTTCTGTACCCGTCTTACATTAGCAGTTCTCGGTCTTACCATTTGGACTTTTTACCGCCCAAGGATATTCACGAAGTTTCTGGTTCCATTGATTGCATATTGCAGACCTTAAGGCATCCACATCGTACCATACCTGACCTTGTCATTTCAGGCGATTTTTCAGTTGTTAAGGGTCTTTAGCAAGTGTTCAGAATCTTTTACCCAGTCTGGGTTTCCAAGGAAACTTACAGAAATTTTCTCTCATCCCTATTCACATAACAGACTTACTGTGATGTCTGCTAGATTCTGCCCAGAGACGAGACCTTCTTCCTCCAGACAAAGCTGAGATGTTCCAAAAATTCCTCTTCTGAGTTTTTTTTTTAATTTTTTTTAAATCAAAGCCAGGTTTCTACCAGGGAATTTCTCAGGATTCTGTGACAGATGGCAGCCATGATGCTCATGCTTCCCATGCCAGACTTTGCAAGAGAAGACTCCAGTGGTACCTCAGGGTCAGCCTAGACTCAACATATTCATCCTTGATTTTTCAGAAACTTGTTCTCGGGTTTCTAAGGAGGGAGATTTTATGGTGGGTAAACCAGATCTCTTGCAATCCAGGTCTCTAATTTTCCTTTCCGACTCGTTTCTAGTCTGTACAAACAGATGCATCAGACTTGGCATGGAGAGTGGTTTTCAAAAGTGTAAAAGTGCAAGGTCTCTGGAACCATCACGACTGATAGAAGCACCAAATATCACAGAGATGATGGTAGTGATAAACACTTTGAAAGCCTTAAATCATCTCTGGTCTCCAGGACCTTTACATGTTTTCAGAAACACCATCACAGTAATGTCGTACATAAAACGAGGGATACTGATCTTACTCCCTTTGCAGACTTACTATGACAACAGTCTGGGAGGATGCAACTTAGCTCAATTTGACTAGTCAGGCTTCACACATTCTTAAGAGCAAAACTTTAACAGACAAGCTAAGCAAGACTAAGACACAAATGAAAACTTCACCCTTTGGTCTTAGAACTAATTCAACTGTGAGGAACAGATTAAGTAGATCTGTGTGTCCACTCTCAGAGAAGACAACTAAAGAAATTCTGACCCAGGATTCCTTGCCATCAGGCCTGGAGGACACGAATGTTCCTTTAAGCTTTCTACCCTTTCCACTGATATCCAAAGTTCTTATAAAGATCCGGGACGACTCCACAGAGATTGTGGAGGTGAATCCCTTTTGGCCTAAGCAACAGTGGTTCTCCGTTATTTTTAAACTGGCCAAGGGCAGTTACAAGGGAAACTGAAAATAACTACAAATCTTTAACTATGTCTGGAAGTTGAGACTCAACAGTCAGAGTTCAGAGATGACTCCTAATACTGTCCGCTATGACTCAAAGAAAATAGCCAATATCCTGGCTGTCAAATTTAGTGCAAATTTTACTCCTCCTACAGTTATAATTATTTAGCCCCAGTCACCTCCTATAATTACTATGGAATAAGTCTTCTCATTACTCTCAAAAGCTAACAGCCTTTCATCAATGGGCCCCAAAAAACACACCAAGCTGCCTGATTATCTGCACATATGGCCTATCTAAACCACTTCCTTAAATCTAAGGCTCTAACCGCAGCCTACAAATCAGACACTATAACGTCATTATACAATGGTGGAAAAAACACAGACCCAGGTAACTACAGACCCTTTAGTCCCACTACCCTCATATGCAAAAGTTACAGAACATATTACCTCAAACCTCCTCAATCTGAACAATGAAAACCTCAACCTTGGAACCTTATCAATTTGGCTTTGTCAGAGGCAAGCACCTTACTCTTTAACCTCATCAATTTCTTTGAAAAAGTCACTAAAGCAGTGGAGAGCAGTTATGCAGTACATACAGAATACCAAGGCCATTATTCCTCATGAGGATTACTGACAGACTTTCACCTCCAGTGCGGTGGACAGCTCACTGATTGTCCAGTGGAATTCATGTGGTAAGAGTCACTTCTGCATGCAAAAATGTCACCAGTGGTGTAATGCAGGGCCCTCTTCTACCTGGCATCAGTTTCTCAGACCTTCAAGCCAATACTCAAGTCACCATTTCAGAACTGCTCCAATATGGGTCGACTATTTCAACTGATGAAAAACAGCAGCATTTTAGTAAACAAAATGCTTCCATGTAGTGCCACATAGGTGACACATCTATTACAAGCAGATACTCTTGTGGAGAGCTCCTTAACTTTTGATTACTGTGCCTCTGTAGTAGTCTGGAAGTCATTTTCTGTGGCTCACTTAATTTCCAAAGAAATCTCCTCTAGATCCAGAGAAGTCTAATTCCCCCTTAATCATTTCTCATCAGTCTCATTATTTAAATACTATGTCTCTTTGGGCATATATTTGTCCAAAATATATTATTCAATTTGAGAGATCTCAACGATTCCTAACTAAGATCACTGATCTCAAGCCCTATCTCCCCACCCTTGGTCTCTTATAGACTCATTTGCAGTGATAGCAGTCTAGTCTTGAGTTGTGAAAGATCTGACCCTCCTTGAGCTCCTATCCCTTTGCAGAAAAAATGGTTCATCAAAAACCTGGGTTCAAGGATGTAAACCTTCATCAATGTATAGAGACAACAAGATAGCATAACACATTCATAGTCCAACAGATACACTACCTCTGGAACAAACTTCCAGTACATGACAAAGACAGAAGCACTTCCGAAACCTTCAAGGTTAACCTAAACAACTGGTTGGGAAACTTCAATTTCTCCTCTGGTCTACCTTGTCTTGCCCTCTTTGAGGCTGAAGGGAATTTTCAAACAGTTTTTTTTTTTTTTTTTTGCTTGGCTTGTTATAGTTTGCTGACTGTCTAGTACTTACCTGTGAACTGCCTTTGAAGAACTGTCCTTGAATGGGACTCGGCAGAATGGATGGTCTTACACCAAGTCCTTCCTCCTGTGTTTGCAGGTCACATTTGAGAAAACGGTATGGGTCACTACAAGGAAATATCACAGCTGCCAGAGTCACTGAGGAGTTACCAAAATGAGTTTTCCTTTGTCCAGTCTGGCCTTCTATAACACTTGTGTGATTAGAGGAATGGACAAGTACGTGGACAAGTATGGCACAAAGGAGGCTCCCTTTCCATGGGATGGAAAGTTCACCTACTGCCCATCCTTCCTGTACTGGAGTCTGGAACAAAATCTCCTCAGTGGGTGATTTCTCTTTGAGGCAAGAAAGTTTACCCTTGACTTTGTTCAGATTACATTTAAAGTCCTGAAGTCAACAGAATTCTGTCACAACTTGTGACTGTTTACCCATTAACTGATTTGCTACAGTGTTCACATCTGAAGGCTTGTAGGATTCCTAAAGGTGAAAATCCAAACAAGAGGCTATATCCCAGGCTGCTAGTGCTAATCTGCACAGCTGGTACAAGTGGTCACCCCTGGTTTGTTTCTATACCATATGATAATCATGTTTGCAATTACGTTTATGGTCTTGAAAATCCTTAGGGCTAGAAGAGGGTCACCATTTCCTTCAGACTTGTGTGTCTGACCACACGTATGCAATTTACGTGCCCAAAACCTTATGAAGGCCTATGAGGGCCCCAACTATTTTTCTGAGGCATCTGAAGTCAGTGTCTACATGCTCACTTTGACTACAAAAGGCATCTTCGACTCCTCGGTACCTGCTGGGACTACCCTTTGAATATCTTCTTGCAGGTGATCAGGAGGTTCTTGTTAATGGGCACCTCAAACTTTTCATGCATCAGTGGATTTTCTTCTTGTGCAACTTGGCCAAAGGTACCATAACAGTAGAGAGTGACACAGTTTAGAGCTTTCAGGAACGTTACTGCTGATACTGCATTCCTCTTGTTGAGATTCCAAAATAACTGAGTTGCAAAGCTTTGTTCTTTGATAAGGAGAGTTTACTTTGTTCAGTTCCAGGAGGACTCCGGACTCTCAGGAATATATCTGCTCTTCCAGCATAAGGATATACTTAGGGAAAATACCAGAAAGGAGAGATCATGTGTCGCGTAAGAGCCTTTATGGATGAGGTACTCCTCTACAGAAAGGTGGATGTAGATCCCTGGGTCCTGAGGTAACCATGTACTGGTGCTAAGCACTTGGCAAACACCGTGGATGCCATGGACCTACCCAAAGTACAAACAAGCAAAGTAGAACTGCTTATACCCTGCTACGAATCTCAGGAATTATGTCCCACCTGGTTGGGTATGTGCAAGTACACATTCCTTAAGTCTAGGTTCAACAAGACATCTGGATAAAACAGTAGCAGTGCCTGGAGAGTTAGTAACGAACCTGGCAGCTTGTCATTTTCAGCATGGAGAAATCTAGAACAGGCATCCAAGGGCCACATATCTTTGGGGAACCAGACAAAGCTTGATATAACAGCACTTTCTTTATTCATGCAGCACAACACTCCACAACTCCTTTCTAAAAGGATGTGAACCAAGACCAGTTGTACTAGTTCTTCCTTTTCTGGAAGGATGGGGTGCTTTCCAAAGAAGGGAATGTAAACTTTTAATTTTTTGCTGCAGCCTGATATCTCCCTTATCCACTTGTTCACAGTTATTGAAACCAAATGCCTCTGAAATAGGAATGCCTACTACATAAAACATAAGTGGAAAATAAAGGGGTAGTGCTGCCCACTGTAGCCTAACAGGTCATAACCCCCCCCCTTTAACTGTTTGCTTTTGCCTATGTCACCTCCTTAGGCCTCTGTCTTTTCAAAGGTCCTTCTCAGTTTGACTGGTCTATCTTGGTTTCTTCCTAAAGGACCACCACTATTTAGCAAGTTAGCTACTACTACTATATATTTGGATGTATGTATACAATAATTGTTTAATCACTTCTGTCTTGAAGACGTCTTGAGAATAAGGCACCAACACTAAAATATTGTAAAGGGGTCAATGAGCAAATGTCCCCCAACATCCTCTGGTGATGCCGGAATTCTAAGCCATACATGCCTTCTCATTACTATGTCTACAGCTGCACCTCTTAAAAGCTAGCAGGCATCAATGGCATCATACCCACATTTGATTTAATGCCTACCCACATATGACACTATATGAATAAGCCTTGGAACTCTCCTTCACGGCTCCATATTGGAGTGCCAATGCCAGATTCCTGATCTGCCTGAAACTGTTCTCTTTGAACTTCAGAATGTAGAGCTGACAGTTTATGGCTTGGAAGGGCAGGACTGCTAAAACATACACCTTTTGTTGTCAAACCTACTTAGGATCTTGGTCATTAGAGAACAACTTGAATCCTGGATTATGGTCTACACCTCTGGATGGCATCTACAGAAACGTGCTGGATCTGCAACAGGATTTCTGTTCAGGTATCTGCAGGATTCTTCAGCCCTGTAGAAACTTCTTGGGGGCCATGGTCATGAATCTAATTTTAAGGAGGCCGATTCAAAAAAGTGTCCTTGAACACCCGGAGGACTGCAGTGGGCTTCAGTTCCTCAAACCCCAAAAGGTCCAGCTACCCTGGGAGAGGGGTACATAAGATGGTCGCCTTGTCTATATCCTGTTGGCTAGGACATCTCATTCAAGTAGGCCAAATTTTCCTCATCAAACTCGGTGTCTGAAGATATTTACTGACAAACCAACTACAGGGGAGGTGACAGACAACAACAGGCCTGCACCTGGGCCCTTCATGCATCAGTACTCACACAGGAAAAGGAAGCAGCTCATCATGCCACTGAGGAAGAGTGGAAAGCTTCAGGAAAGATGAAGCTTCTGCAACCTCCTCTATCAAGACAATATGTGTATTTTTAGTGGGGGATCCACCCACATGGGAAGGGATCCATCAAATAACGAAGGCTAGATGACATTCACTGATCGACAGAAACACAAATCTAGCCGGGAGGCCTTTACTACCTCACCAGAGAACTGGGTACTAAGAGTAGCTTAATGTACCACTGGCAACCTCAGAATGGTTCTCCAAAAGACAAGGATGCTGAAGGACACCAGCAGTGGGACCAGAGCATTAAAAGTCAACAACTCTGTGGAAACACTGCCCTTTGACTTCTGCAGGACTGCCCCATACTCTCTGCAACAGCAATCTTTAAAGGCCTTTAAATTTTCCCCTTAGAAGGGCTGCTTTCTTCTGATTGGTCTTTGAGGTTCCCCCACCCAAAATGGCAGTATCTGGGTCAAGAAGCATTTCTGTTAAAGCCTAATGAAGTGCTTGTTCATGAATAGTTACAGGTATTGCATCTGGAACTCCTCTGGTGGAATCTGTCTTTTGAGGGTAAATATTTTTTCTGGGGATGGTATGAACCTCAGAATACGAAATTCCAATAAATCCAAACTCAAAAAATAAAATGCTGGTATTCAGAATCATTCATAATGCCACACTGCTACACTAAATACCAAAAAAGAATTTAGCACAAAGTGGCTCAATGGTGCGTGCATGAGTTATAAAGTACAGTTTTGTACCTACCATAAATGTAGATGTCCGAACTGGATAGCATCTGCAGTCATAACAACTGGGTTGTCCTGTCGTCAGGCAGCCCTTCGGTCGGCCGGATTCCAAAGTCCGGGTCCGGCTTCGGCTGATGTCGCACTTCACCCGACGTCATCTCTGCTGGTCTTCGGGTATAAAGGCATCAGCCGACGCCATTTCCTTCAGTGTTTCTTGCCCCAGATGCCAGTTGCCCTCTTGGAAGTCTAAATTTTGGGTTAAAATGCCAATGTTTCCCAAAGGATAGAAGGCAAACACAAAAAATAAGCATGTATGTACATATATACAAACAAATACACCATAAGAGACTCCCCACCAGCTAGCTATTAGGAGGGTAAATACCTAGGAGTACCACAGAGGGAAGGAGGGAGGGTAATCCTGACTGCAGATGCTATCCAGTTCGGACATCTACATTTATGGTAGGTACAAAACTGTACTATGTCCTTCATGGATGCATCTGCAGTCATAACAACTGGGTAGAATACCATAGCCAACTAGGGGAGGAGGAAGAATAGATTATGGTGTGGTTAGGATCCCTTGCAGTACAGCAGTGGCAAACCCTGCTCGTGATCTAGAATACAGAGGTAAATTATAATGCTTGGCAAATGTATGCACGGAGGTCCAAGTAGCCGCCTCAATAATGTCCTTGGTTGCCACTCCTCGTAAGAAGGCTGTGGTAGTGGCTGTTGCTCTTGTAGAATGAGGTCGTATGTTCTGTGGAATTGGTTTTCCATGGAAAGAGTAACAGAATCGTATGCAATTTCCTATCCATTTGGAAATTGTCTGTTTGAAAATTGCTTTTCCTTCCCTTCCTGTTGCATAGGCTACAAAAAGCTGTTCAGTTTTTCTGTTACTTTTTGTTCTGTCCAGGTAGTAGCGTAGCTGTCTGTGTACATCCAAGGTATGCAGCATTCTTTCCCCTCTGTTTTGTGGGTTGGGGAAGAAGGTAGGTAGGTGGATTGCCTGGTTTAAGGACACTCTGGATACCACCTTAGGCATAAATGTAGGATTAGTCCTCATGGACACTCTGTCTTGGTGGAAGATTAGGAAGGGTTGTACTGCCATTAGGGCCTGAAGTTCAGAAACCCTCCTTGCTGAGGTTATTGCCAGTAGGAAAGCAGTTTTCCATGAAAGGTGCTGTAGGTCTGCTGTTGCTGCTGGTTCAAAAGGTGCGAGTGTCAACTTTTCTAGCACAAAGTTCAAATCCCAAGCTGGCAGTGGTGGTTTCCTAGGAGGTTTTACATTCTTGATCCCTCTGAGGAACTGCCTGAGTAGAGGATGTGAGAAGACAGGTGGATCAAAGCTGTATTCTGCTGAAATAGCTGATGCATGTATCTTAATGGAGGAATAGGACAGGCCTGTATGTAGAAGCTCTGCCAAGTACTCCAGAATGTTAGCCATATCTATATTCGACACATCCTTCCCTCTTTCAGCACTCCAAATGACAAACCTTTTCCATTTCCTGCATAGTTCCTTCTTGTTGAAGGTCTGCGGGCTTCAAGGATAATGTCTTTCACCCTTTGGGAGAGATCTGGAATAGTTGCTGCTATGTGATGTGCCATGCAGTCAGCTGCAACGTTTTTAGGTTTGGATGCATGATGCTGTAGTTGTTCTGAGTTAACATCAAAGGCATCAGGGGTATTGACCACATTTTGTCCCGAGACATGCTCCTCAGCAATGGGTACCAGTGTTGTCTTGGCCAATTTGGAGCTATCAGGATTATCCTTGGACGTTCCTCCTTGATTTTTAGTAATACCTTGTGTATCAAGGGAAGAGGTGGGAATGCATATGCTGTCAGGCCTTTCCAGCTGAAGGAGAGCGAATCCACTTTCGATGCAAGTGGATGGAATGTCCTTGTGCAGAATTTTTGAGCTGGTGGTTGAGAGGGAAGCGAATAGATCTATCTGTGGCATTCCCCATTTCTTTGCGATGGTCTTGAAGATGTCCGGGTGTAGCATCCATTCGTGAGCATCCGAGGTGGTTCTGCTTAACATGTCTGCTAGAGTGTTCTCCTTTCCGGTACAAACATTGCCTGTAACTGGATGTTGTAGCTGAGTGCCAGGTTCCAAAGTTCCAAAGTCATTCTGCATAGGGGGTATGAATGAGTGCCTCCCTGTTTGTTGATGTACCACATGACTGTGGTGTTGTCTGTCCTTATCATCAAATGGCCTTCTTTGAGAAATGGTCTGAATTTTTGGATTGCCAGTTTTACTGCCAGCATTTCTTTTAGGTTGATGTGCAGGTGAAGTTGGTCCTGCGTCCACAATCCTTGCACGCATTTGTCCAGCATGTGAGCCCCCCATCCTAGGTCTGAGGCGTCTGTTGTGACGGTTTGGCTTGCTTGATATTTGTGAAAGGGTAAGCCTGGGTTTGACTGGCATGCTTGAGCCCACCATAGGAACTCCTGTTTTAGGCATGGAATTAGTGGAATTTCTGCTTCTAAGCTGTGCCTGTGTTGGGACCATAAATTCTTTAGGTACCACTGTAGTTTTCTCATATGTAGTCTGGCATGTGGAACCAAGATTATGCATGATGCCATAAAGCCCAAGGCCTGCAGAACTTTTCTTGCTGTTAGCTTGCTGTGGTTTGTTAGTGCCAAGAAGTAAAGAGGGAGATCTTTTTGTTTTTCTGCAGTTAGGAATGCCATTTGTTTTACTGTGTCCAATTCTGCACCCAAGAATGTCCTTGTTTGGGATGGAATCAGCCTTGATTTTTGCAAATTGACTGTGTATCCCAATGCTTGTAGCAAGTAAATGACCCTTTGTAAATCTGTTGTCAGCTTGCTTTTGTTGTCCCCTTGTAGTAGGCAGTCGTCCAGGTATGGATAAATTTGGATTCCCTGTAGTCTGCAGTGGGCGATTACTGATGCCAGGCATTTTGTGAATACTCTGGGCGCAGTAGATAAGCCAAAGGGCAATGCTGAGAATTGATAGTGCTCTGATCCTGCAAGAAATCTGAGGTATCTTCTGCAAATTGGTCGAATGGGGACGTGCAGGTATGCCTCCTTGAGATCTAGAGTTACCAGCCAACACTCCTTGCCCAGCATGGGAAGAAGTTGCTGTAGGGTCAGCATCTTGAATTTTGGGACAATGATGTATGTGTTTAAGGTGGACAGATCGAGAATAGGTCTCCAACATTTTTCCTTTCTTGGAACTAGGAATAGTCTGGAGTAGAATCCTTTGCCTTGTTCTGTTATTGGTACTCTTTCCACAGCTCTCATCTTTGTTAATTGCATTATCTGCTGTAGAGCTTCTGTTTTTTGATTTGGAGGTAGGTTTGGCATTCCTCTTTTGACTGGTATAGTGTGGAAGTGGAACCGGTAACCTTGGTCTATGGTTTGTAAAATCCACTTGTCTTTTGTGATATAGTGCCAGTTCTTTGAAAATAAGGTTAATTTTCCGCCTAAGGGTGCTGCTATTTGTTCCCTGGTAGGCGGAGTTAGAATCAAGTCACTGTGATTGCCCTGTTGTAGTGGTACTGGCTGTACCTGTGGCTCTGCTATTACCTTGCCACTGTCGTCCTCTGTAGGTACCCCCTCTGGATTGATTTCTGCCTCTGGAACGTCTATTCCTGCCCCTTTGGGATCTTGTGGAGTCAGGAAAGGACCAATTTTTGGCAGGCCAGTTCCTGCTAAACCTTGGGGGCTGAACCTGCAAGAAATCTTTAACAGTTTGTACAGATTTTGCCTTTTCTTCCATTTTCTTCATTACTTGCTGGGCAGGTGTACCAAACAAACTGGTCTTATCCATAGGAGCATCTAATAACTTAGCTTTAACATGATCCGGTAAAACTTGTTCCTTCAGCCATGCATGCCTTCTTATCACTGTGCCAGTCATGGCTGATCTAAATGAAGCCTCCAGTGCATCATAGCCACATTTTAAGGAATGGTTACTAACCTGTTGAATGTTATTTACCATTTCTAATAGATTTTTCTTATCTATAGAGTCATCAGAGGATAGCTTTTTAGTTAACTGATCAAGCATAAACTCTTGGTATTGTATCATGTGAAACTGACAGTTTAAAGCTCTAGCTGAGAGAGTAGCAGAGGTATAAACCTTTTTGCCCCATCTGTCTAAAGACCTGGCTTCCCTTTCAGAAGGAATAGGGTTTTTTGCTGTGGTTGAGGCTACTGCCTTAGGGCCCTGGGATATAGTTTGGGGGTCTGCAAGAGGGGCCTTGTATAGGTGATGATGAGTGTCTGGCACCCTGTAAAATCTATCTGGTTTGGCAGGTGCTGGAGGTAAAGAATCTGGTGCAGTGCAAACATCATTAAATGCATCGTCCACAACAGAGAGGACAGGAGGTATAGCTAAGGGCCTGTGTTGTGGTAGGTGCAGAAAAGTCCTAAGTCTTTTCTGGAGTCTGAAAAATCCTGTTCCTGCCATTGGAATTGTTCTCTCATGGCATGTAAGGTTTCCCAAAGGAGAATTCTTCTGGTGGGAAGCAGCTGGAATGGATTCTTCAGCATCTGAGTCCTCAAAATTGGAGAAAGGAGCCTCTGGCTGGTCTGTAATATCTGAGTCTTCCGCAGAATCATCAGAGGACACAGGCTCGAGGGGCTCTGCTCTAGGTCTCTTTTCTGGGGGCTGAGAGGCCCTGTCTGGGTGAGATTGAGATCCCCTAATTAAGGATATTAAATCTTCTGCCAGAGTAAGCATTTGTGAACTAGAAGTGGGCCTGGTTGAGGGGGTTTAACAGGCACTGACTTAGTAGATTTGGCTGCTTTAGCCCTGGCGAAGGCCTTAATAGACATGGCTGCAGGAGGCCTAGCAGCACCACGTGCTGGGGTAGAGACATCCAAAGGGATGGTGTCTGATAAGTCACTAGTAACCACTGTAGTGGGTAAAATTTCTGAGGCCGATTCAAGTAAGGTAACCGGAACCTCAGTAGTAGTCATTGACTCGCTGTACTCTGATCAGTTTTCGGTTTCGGCCGAAACCGAGACACTCGCGGTTTGCTTAACCATGGTTTCGGCGAAACCGCGGACCATAAGTGTCGGTCTTTTCTTTGCGTTTTTAATAATTTGGGTAGTCGGAGGATCCGACGGCATAATGTACGCAAATTCAGAGCCGAAAAACTGTTCAGCAAACTCCGACCGACGTCGGTTGAAAGAAGCACAGGCCGAACAGGCTGCTACGTCGTGGTCTGGGCCTAAACAAGGCAAACAGTAAGAGTGGAAATCTTTATGAGGTATTTGTTTCCCACAAGTTAAACAGTTATTGACTTTTTCTGACATCGGCTGAGGCAAGAAAGAGTCCCCAACGGGGTACTTAGCTTTTAGAAGTCTTCGAAGGAGTATTCGGTAGTAGTAATCTCTGGATCTGACCGACCGGCACTTGCGAACAGCTTCTGCTTGGCCACGCGCAAGAAAGACTGAAGAAAATCGCGTCGGCTGATGCCTTTATACCCGAAGACCAGCAGAGATGACGTCGGGTGAAGTGCGACATCAGCCGAAGCCGGACCCGGACTTTGGAATCCGGCCGACCGAAGGGCTGCCTGACGACAGGACAACCCAGTTGTTATGACTGCAGATGCATCCATGAAGGACATCGGTGCCAATATGCTGGAGAAAGGGCTGCATATTAAGATATTGTGGTTCATAGGTTCATAGATTAGTACTAGCTAACTACCCTTGCGAGCCATTTTAAGCCTAGCCAGTTGTCTCTTGTGAGACTCAAACCCTGCAACCTGTGTTTGCAAGGCAAACACCTTAACCATTAGGCCACCCTCCCAACCTATAACTGCAGTAAACTCGCTGCAGAGTGGCCAAGCTATGGACAGTCATGACTGAAGACAAAGATAACTGCAGTACTCAATGCTATACAGCTCCACAGACAATGAAGCACCTCACAGCTGCAACATGGGCACAGATAGCAAACCATACAAGGCCAGCACACTACAGCACAGCTCCAAGTCAAGTCGTCATATAAATGAGGATGAAGTGGGGGCATAGTGAAGACAAATATGGGAGAGAGGAGAGAAAAAAGAAGGAATGACAGGCGATGGGTAGGAAAGAAGGGCATTTTGTGAGCTTGTGTGTGTATTTAAGATAAGATTTTTTTTTAACAAGGGTATAGTCAAGAAGGTAGCAAGAAACAGGGAAAGGTGAGGAGGGTACATGGATAAAAGAACAGGCACACAGACATGCAATGTAGACAAGACACTGATGAGAATTAATGACATGGAAATGAGAGTGAAGATATATAGACTGTAAGAGGGTGGACTGCTGGTGATGGGCAGAACTGGTAACCAACATGGGAGTGACTCACAAGAAAGGGTACAACATGATGACAGATGAGGAGGGGTATGGATAGCCTACCTGACCTGCTCAGATAGGAACCCACCTACATGTCGGTTTCTTTCATGGTTGGACAACTGTGCAATTCTACCAGCCATACAAGTAGACAATCCAAGGTGCCATCCAGCCATTTGACCCAAGGGGAACTTTCCACACCATTCACCTAGAGGAGGAGCCATCAATGCCCCCTCCCCCAAAAGAGATGGCCAATAAGGATAACAGCGAGTGCTGCAGATTAGTCTGCAGGGTTCCCCACACTAAAGAGAAGCAGGTATGTGGAGCGCTGGTCACTCTGCAGGAGGCACAGAGGTTAGTGCAGAGCAAGGTGCCCACCACCTCACCTCAGCCAGCATGTTTACGACAATTTATTTAAATTTTACAGTGCAGACTATTAGTGCAGACTATTATACTTTATATGTATCCTGGAAAGCCTGTCGCTCCTTGGACATGCTTTCTGACTAAACCTCCTCTACTGCAAAACAAAACAATAATTAATACTACACATTCCTGTCAATGAAAAACAATTACAGCAACAACAGATGGGCAGCATATTCTGTGCCAACCAAGAACAGCATGCTTACAATATAAAGCTGGCTTCCACAATCTCTGTGTCCCATCAGGAGGATGATTCAAGTGGTACCTCAGCAGTTCACTCTGCCTGTGCCTGCACTGTTCGCCAGAAAGAACAGTTGTGTAAAATCTTACCGTAACCATAGATGTCCTTCTCTTCCATGCTGCAATATTCCAAACTCTTAGGTTATCCTCTGCTTGCTACCTGAACGTCCGGCCAGTAAACAAAAGCTTGTAGTCACTGCTAGATACGTGGGACATCTCACATAGGCCTAGGGAGAATGGGCCATAAAAGTGACGTCTGCATGTACCTTTCCTCAGAACTGAATGCCCCAATCGGACCCCAATCCCAGGACAGATGTACAAGTCCTGTGCCATCCAAGAAGGAACAGTTTAGATGGAAAGATGGGGGGAATGAATACTGCAACATGGGAAAGAAGGACATCTATGGTTATGGTAAGATTTTACACAACTATTCTATGTCCTTCTATTCTCATGTTGCAGTATTCCAAACTCTTGGGTGAGTGCCAAAGCTCACAGGGTAGAAGGGGGTGGTGGTACAGAACTGTTCTCCACGAAGCCATGAAGGACTGCTCTAGCAAACCCTGCTCTGGATCTGGAGATGTGGTCAAACCCGTAGTGTTTAGTGAAGGTATGGACAGACATCTATGTAGCTGCCTCCAGAATGGATGCAGTGTCCAATCCTTTGAAAAAAGGCGCCCAATGAAACCATGGCTCTAGTGTAGCAGGCCTTAATTTTTTGAACAGAGTTGTTTCCCATGGAATGTGTAGCAAAAGGAAATAGCCTTGGAAATCCAAGCAGAAATGGTTTTGTCACCACCTTTCCGAGAGCTCTGGGGTGAAAGGAGACTAATAGTTGCTCCGATTTCCTAATGGCCTTAGTCTTGTCAAGGTAAACTTTCAGTTGTCTGTGAACAAAGGGAATGCAAGACTCCCTCACTGTCATTTTGGGAGTGAGGGAAAAAGGTGGGCAGATGGATATCCTGATTTAAGGATAGCTCATTGACCACCTTTGGCATAAAGGAGGGGTTGGTCCGCAGGGTCACTCTATCCTTGTGGAAGATGAGGAAGGGAGCGAGTTGCCATGAGGGCCTGGAGCACTGACACTCTTCTGGCTGAGGTGAGGGTCACGAGAAGTACAGTCTTCCAGGTACAATGTTTCAGAGATGCCTTAGATGCTAGTTCAAGGGGGGGGCAACAGTGAGTTTCTGTAAAACATAATTCAGATCCCAATGGAGGTGGAACAGACCTTCTGGGGGGCCTGAGGTGTAGTACACCCTTAAGGAATAACTTTGGAGGGAGACTGGAAGCTAGAGGGGGATCAACAGCCAGACAGGCCGAACTGTAGCAAGGTGTGCTTAACAGAGGAATATGCCAACCCTGCTTGCAAGAGTTCACACAGATAGGAGTGCACTAAGGGGACTCACTTTGAAATTTGTCTAGTCTTTATAGACACCACATGGAGAATTTCTTCCATTTAGACCAATAAGATCTCCTAGTGTTAGGTTTCCTGGCCTCCTGCAGGACTGTTAGCACTTTGTCCTGTGTGAAAAGGTCTACTCTGAGGTAGCTTGTGAGGATTGCCCCCAGCTAAATGCAGAAGAGAGGAGAACCAATGTGGTCTTGGCCAAAAGGGAGTCACCAGCAAGACTTTTGGTTTGTCCTGCTGGATCTTCAGCAGGACGTTTTGAAGTAATGGGATGGAGGGGATGCATATGGAAACATCCCCTTCCATGAGATTGAAAAGGCATCTGTTGCCCTTGCTAAGGGATTGGTAGCCTGGTGCAAAACAGTGGTAGTTGTCTGTTTAGAGGGAAGGCAAACAGATCTATTTGTGGTGTACCCCACTTGTGGACAATGTTCAGAAACGTATCCCTGTGAAGCATCCACTTGTGGGCATGTCCCATGGAAACTCCTCAAGGTGTCTGCCTGAATGTTATGAGCTGAAGGGATATAAACTGCCTGCAGGCAGACTCCGTGTTGGGCTGCCAGGTCCCAGGCTTAGAGAGCAGGTCTGCAAAGCAAATAAGATTTGGTTCTGCCCTGTTTGTTCACATATCATAGAACTGTAGTGTTGTCTGTGAACAATTTCAGGGGACCTTGCTTTAGGGCATGAAGGAAGGCTGTCAGGGCAAATAGGATAGCTCTCATTTCTCTGATGTTGATGTGTTCCCGCCTGAAGGTGTGTGACCAGGTACCCTGCACTTTCAAGCTGCACAAAACAGCTCCCCAGCCCAGATCTGAGGCATCTGTGTACATTTCCTGGACAGGGGCAAGGGGTTGTAATGGAAATCCTGGGTTGAGTGCAACGGTTCAACCACAGAATCTCCTTCCTTAAGCAAGGAAGAAAGGGGTGCCAAAGTCCAAGGAGTGTGAGTGTTGGGTCCATCAGGACTTCAGGTACCATTGCAGTTTTCTCATGTGGAGTCTTGCCAGATGCAGCATGGGTATAGTGAAAGCCATATTACCCAGTAGTCAGATACTGTCTGGCTGTCAAAGCAGTGGCTTTGAGAACGAAGGCCAGATATTGCCGCAGGGTTTCCACTTTTTGGGGTGGAAGGAATGCCCACACAATACCTGTCCTTATCGTGCAGCCTAGGAAAATTTGGTTCTGGGAATGACTCAGGTTGGACTTGGGGAAGTTTATGTTGAATCCCAGTGCCTGCAGGACTGAGATGACTTGGTGGAGTTGGCTCTGTAGGGATCTGAAGCATTCTGCCTGAATCAGGAGGTCATCCAGGTATGTAAAATTTTGAATCCCGTGAACTCTGCAATAAGCAACCACTGAAGCCAGACACTTGGTGAAGACCCTTGGAGGCAGCAGACAGTCCAAAGGACAAAGCCAAGAACTGAAAATGTAACAAACCAACAGCAAAGCGCAAATATTTCCTGTAGTTGGACCTTATAGGAATATGAAGGTAGGCATCCTTCATGTCCAAGGTGCTTAGAAATCCGTGAAGCATCAGTAAAGGAAAAAGGGTCTGAATAATAAGCATACAAAAGGTGGGTACCTGTAAAAAAGGAATGATGGGAGAGAGATCCAGGATAGGTCTCCAAGGTCCAGCCTTCCTGGAAAAGTACAGTTTTGTACCTACCATAAATGTAGATGTCCGATAGATATGCAACTGCAGTCATAACATATGGGTTGTCCTGCCTCAGGCAGCCCTCGGTCAGCCGGATTCCAAAGTCTGGGTCCGACGTCGGCTGATGTCGCATTTCTCTCCGACTTCAGAGCGGCTGGAGTGTATAAGCATCAGCCGACGCCATCTTCTTCAGTGTTTCTTGCCCCAGATGCCAGGTGCCCTCCAAGGAAGGCTAAAATCAAATTTGTAAAACAAAAATAGGTTTCCAGACAAATAAGTAAGGAATAAACAGATACACCATAACAGATATCCCCAGCTAAGAATAACAGGGAGAGGAGTGGACCCAAGGCATAGAGGGGAAGGAGGGAGGGAAAAACCCGACTGCAGTTGCATATCTATCGGACATCTACATTTATGGTAGGTACAAAACTGTACTATGTCCTTCAAGAATGCAACTGCAGTCATAACATATGGGTTGAATACCATAGCTTAGCTGGGGGAGGTGGTATGCTCTAGGAAAAGGATGGTGTAGCTAGCAATCCCTGCAGGACTGCCGAAGCAAAGCCTGCTCTGGATCTGGAAAATAAAGGGAGGTTGTAGTGTTTGGAAAATGTATGCACGGAGCTCCATGTAGCAGCTTCTAGAATATCCTTTGTAGGCACCCCTCTTAAGAAGGCTGTGGAGGTGGCTGTAGCTCTGGTAGAGTGTGGTCTGACATTGGCTGGCACACTCTTTCCATGGAAGGAATAACAATATCTGATGCAATGTCCAATCCATTTTGAAATTGTCTGTTTGGAAATTGCTTTTCCCTGTACTCCAGGAGAGTAAGCTACAAATAGCTGATCGGACTTCCTACTGATCTTGATTCTGTCTAGATAGTAGCAAAGTTGTCTATGAATGTCCAAGGTATGCAACAGTCTTTCCCCTTTGTTTTCAGGATTGGGGAAGAAAGTAGGCAGGTGAATAGCCTGATTTAGAGAGACCCTAGATACCACTTTTGGCAGAAAGGAAGGATTGGTTCGTAAGGAGACCCTGTCTCGGTGGAAGATTATGAAGGGTGGTATTGCCATTAGTGCCTGTAATTCTGAAACCCTTCTAGCTGAGGTAATGGCCAGCAGGAAAGCTGTCTTCCAGGACAGAAATTGTAAATCCGCTGAAGCTGCTGGCTCGAAGGGAGGTAGAGTCAATTTTTCTAACACAAAATTGAGATCCCAAGCTGGTACTGGTGCCTTTCTTGGAGGTTTTATATTCTTGATCCCTCTAAGAAATTGCCTTAGCAAAGAATGTGAGAACACAGGTGGGTCAGTGTTGTATCTAGCTGAGATAGCTGAAGCATGTATCTTTATGGAAGAGTATGAAAGTCCCTTATTTAGCAATTCTGCCAAGTACTCCAGAATGAGTGGAATGCTCAGTACTGATGCATCTTGACCCTTGTTGGTATTCCAAATGCTGAAACGCTTCCATTTGGCTGAGTAAGCCCTTCTGGTGGATGGTCTGCAGGCTTCTGAGAGTATCTGCTGAACTTCCTTGGAGAGAGATAAATTGAGGTTATTTATGTGATCTTCCAAGCTGTTAGCTGTAGAGTCTGGAGGTTGGGATGAGCTGTCCTGAAGTTGTGTTGAGTCAGCAGTTGAGGCCATTTGGGAAGGGCCCACGGTTTGTTGTGACATATGCTCCGTAGTAGTGGGTACCAGTGTTGTCTCGGCCAGTTCGGAGCTATTAGGATTCCCTTTGGCTGCTCTGCTTTGATCTTTAGTAACACTGTGGTCATCAGTGGCAGAGGTGGAAATGCATAGATGACTAGGGAGCTCCAGTTGAATGAGAGAGCATCTATCTTCCATGCTTGTGGATGATTTGTCCTTGAGCAGAACTTTTGTAGCTGATGATTGAGTTGGGAGGCAGATAGGTCACGTCTGGCCTGCCCCATGCCGAGGTTAGTTGTGCAAAGATGTCTGGATGTAACCTCCATTCGTGGGTCTAGGAAATTCCTGCTTAGACTGTCCGCCAGAACATTGTCTCTGCCTGGAACAAATTGGGACTGTAGCTGTATGTTTAGACTCAGTGATTTTTCCCAAAGATTCATTGTTAGCCTGCAAAGGGGGTAAGAGTGAGTACCTCCCTGCTTGTTTATGTACCACATCACAGTGGTGTTGTCTGTCCTTATTAGAAGGTGGCCTTGATGAAGTTGATGTCCAAAGGCCTCGATGGCATGCATTACTGCCAGCATTTCTTTTTGGTTGATATGCAGATGTTCTTCCTTTGGATTCCATTGTCCTTGAATACATCTGCCCTCCATGTGCGCCCCCCATCCATGGTCTGAGGAGTCTGTGGTAATGGTCTGTGTTGTCTGAGGTTTTTTGAACAGCATGCCTGTATTTGACTGACTTGCTGAGGCCCACCATAGAAATTCCTTTTGAAGACATGGAATGACTGGGATAATTGCTTCTAGGTTGTTGTTGTGCTGAGACCATAAGCTCTTTAGATACCATTGAAGTTTTCTCATGTGTAGTCTTGCTAGTGGGACCAGGAGAATGCAAGATGCCATGAACCCCAGGGCCTGTAGGAATCTCCTTGCAGTCATCTGGGAGAGTTTTGCTAAACTTTTGAAGTAATGAGTTAACTGCTCTTGCTTGTCTTCTGTCAAGTAGGCCATTTGAGAGGCTGTGTCTAGTTTGGCTCCTAAGAAAGTTATTTGCTGGGATGGTAGAAGTCTTGACTTTTGAAAGTTGACTGTGTATCCCAAAGCCTGTAGCAAGTGTATGACATAATTCAAGTTTTTTGTCAAGGTTAGTTCGTTGTCCGCTTGTATGAGGCAATCGTCCAGGTAGGAGCAGATTTGAATCCCCTGGAGTCTGCAATGAGCAATTACTGATGCCAGGCATTTCGTGAATACTCTGGGCGCAGTAGATAAGCCAAAAGGCAATGCTGAGAATTGATAATGCTCTGGCCCTGCAAGAAATCTGAGGTATTTTCTGCAGCTGTGTCTGATAGGGACATGCAGGTATGCCTCCTTTAGGTCCAGAGTAATCAGCCAAGACCCCTTGCCCAGCATGGGAAGGAGCTGCTGTAAGGTCAGCATTTTGAACTTTGGTACTATGAGAAAAGTGTTTAAAGCGGACAAGTCCAGTATCGGTCTCCACTGATTTTGTTTTCTTGGAACAAGGAACAGTCTTGAGTAAAATCCCTGACCTTGTTCTTGTTGAGGCACTTTTTCTATTGCTTTGATCTGAGCCAGCAGAGAAATTTGCTTGATAGCCTCTGCCTTTTGATTTTGTGGAAGATTTGGCATGCCTTGTTTTCTTGGTAAGGTATGAAAATAGAACCTGTAACCATGATCTATAATGTCCAATATCCATTTGTCTTTTATCAGTTTGTGCCAATTTTCTGAGAACAGAGATAACTTTCCTCCCAAAGGGGCTTGTTTTTGCTCCTTGGTCGGAGAAGTTAGAGTCAAGTCATTGAGATTGTCCCTGAGTGACAGGGGAAACCCCTGTGTCACCTCTTTGGTTTGTTGGTTGCCATTGGCGTCCCCTGTAGGATCCTGTATATTGCCCTCTGCCACGGGCACACCTGTTCTTGCCCCTTTGAAATTTTTCAGGATTTGGGAATGACCAGTTTTTAGAAGGCCAGTTCCTGCTGAACCTGGGGGGCTGAACCTGGAGAAAATCTTTGACTGTCTGAACTGACTTGGCTTTTTCTTCAATGGTCTTTAACACATCTTTAGCATTATCACCAAAAAGTTTGTTATTTTCCAAGGGAGCATCCAGTAGCTTTGCCTTAACATGATCCGGTAAGGGTTGCTCTTTTAACCATGCATGTCTACGAATGACCGCTCCTGTCATAGCTGCCCTACATGAAGCTTCCAATGCATCATATCCACACTGCAGAAAATGATTACTAACGTGCTGAGAGTTATGGACAGCCTCCTGCAAAGACTTCCTATCTAAAGGGTCAGGAGAGGCTAATTTTTTCTGTAAATCATCCAACAGGGAATCCTGATACTGAAACATATGAATCAGACAATTGAGAGCTCTCATAGTTAAGGTAGTAGAGGTGTAAACCTTCTTCCCCCATCTCTCTAAGGACCTTGCCTCTCTGTCGGAAGGCAAAGGATTTTTGGAAATGGTAGCAGAAACCCCCTTAGGCCCCTGGGAAATAGTTTCTAAGTCTACAGCATGGGCCCTAAAGAAATGAGAATGGGTTTCAGGGACCCTATAGTATCTGTCAGGCTTGACAGGAGCAGGGGGCAGAGAGAATCAGGGGTAGCACTGGAGTCAGAGTAAAGGTCATCCAACACATCAAGCACAGGAGGAATAGCTAAGGGTCTGTGTTGTGGCTTTTTAAGGAAAGTTCGAAGGCGCTTCCTGGAATCAGAAAATTCCTGACCTTGCCACTGGAAATGCTCCCCCATGGAATGCAGAACTTCCCCAAAAGAAATATCCTCAGGAGGAGAGGCCGAAGGAATGGAGTCCTCTGCATCCGAATCCTCGAAAGTCTGAAAAGGGGGTTCCTGGGATTCGGAAAGCACAGAGTCCCCAGAATCTTCATCTGAAGAAGGGGTCAGGTGGTTCAACCCTGGGCCTCTTATCAGGAGGCTAGGATCCTCTCTCAGGATGGGCCTGGGAGCCTCTGATCAGAGAAATTAGATCTGCGGCCAAGGACATAATTTGAGCTTCAGGGTTAGGCTGAGGCAAGGTTTTAGCAGAGTGATGCTTGGCCTGGCTTGCTGCCTTAGCACGTGTGTAGGCCTTGATAGACATAGACATGGGAGGCCTGGCAGCCCCACGTGCAGGGGTAACCTTATCCACAGCAATGGTCTCGGGCATTTCCTCGGTTACAGTATCTGGAGGAAAATCAATAATTGGCGTCGGTGTGGCCTCCGGTGTCGGAGGTATCGGTAGTGCAGTGTCTTCGGTTCCAAGCGGTGGAATAACCACCTCAGAGGGAACCGGGGCACTCGCGGTAAGTTATGGTGTGGAGTCGGAGGAAGTCGCGGGCCGAGGAGGTCGGTCCCGGTCTTTCCGTTTTTTAGAAATATGTGTAGCCGGTTGTTCCGACGGCATAATGTAAGCAAACTTTTTGCCAAAAAAGTCTTCAGCGAACTCCGCCCGGCGCCTGAGAGTGCGCTTATTGAAGCGAGTACAGGCGGCACAGGCCGAGACGTCGTGGTCTGGGCCAAGGCAAGGGAGGCAGTAAGAATGGAAATCCTTATGAGGTATTTGTTTACCACAAGACAAACAATTATTTACTTTTTCAGTTAATTCTGACATCGGCTGAGGCAAGAAAAGGTCCCCAACGGGGTACTTAGCTTTTTTGATGTCTTCGGTTTCGAAGAATACAGGAGCTGACCGACCGGCACTTGCGAACTGCTTCTGCTTCGGGCACCGCGCGGCAAGAAAGACTGAAGAAGATGGCGTCGGCTGATGCTTATATACTCCAACCGCTCTGACGTCGGAGAGAAATGCGACATCAGCCGGCGTCAGACCCAGACTTTGGAATCCGGCCGACCAAGGGCTGCCTGAGGCAGGACAACCCATATGTTATGACTGCAGTTGCATTCTTGAAGGACATCTAGGAAGAGTCTTGAACAGAATCCCTTTCCTTTTTCTGCCAGAGGAGCCGGGTTGTATGGTTCCTTGTGAATGTCTATGACTGTCTGGAAAGGGGGGAGTTGATCTTTGGGTGGCTGGGGAATCCCTCTGGGAGAAGGGAAAATGATCCAGGTCATAAAATAACTTTTCTATGACGGAAAGGACCCACCTGTCTGAGGTAATGTTTTACCAAAGTAGAAGACAGTGACAGAGCCTTAGAGACAGAAGAATGGAGTCGGGGGGGGGGGGGCAGTGAAGGCAGGTAGTCACAGGCTACCTGGGCTGTCCTGAAAGAGAGGTTTCTCAGCAGGGGTTTGAGCAGGCTTAGAAGGGGTCTGCTGTTTCCTAGTGCCTTTTCTTGCTCTAGCATGGGAAGCTAAGGCAGATTTTTTTTTAATGAACTGGGTCTTTTGAGGGATAGTTCCTGTGAAATTTTGGTATAAGGGAGGCGAACAGGTGTTTTAAATCCTCAGGTCATTCTCTTTTTACTGAAGGGCCTTAAATAGCTCAGCCACTTTAGACCTAAAAAAGGCAGAGTTATCCAGGGGTGCACCCAGTAATTTGGTACTAATATCATAGGGTAAGGGTTGTAGTCTTAACCATGAGTACCTTCTAAGGACTGAAGCTGAGGCTGCAGATCTGGCAGGGGGTTCTGCAGCATCATAGTTGCATTTAACTGAATGTCTAGTAACTTGGGAAGACAGGGAAATGAGACTGGAAATGTGAGCCTTATAAGGTGAGTCAGGATGGTTAGCTAAAAGCTTGGTGACTTGGGGCAAAACAGCCAAGGCATAGTTAGACGTGTGTGTGTCTGATAATTTACTGCCCTAAAGGCTAGGGCAGCATAAGTACATACCTTAACAAGGAGCTCCATGGCCTTACTGTCCTTGCCTGTGGGAAGGGCAGAGGTAGAGGAAGTAGTTTGGATGGCTTGTCTGCTGAAACTGAGACAGTATCAGGGTCAGCATCAGGGCATTTTATCAAATATGTTGCCCTTTCAGGGACCTTGTAAAACCTGTCAGGCCTTCTAGGGGCAGGTGGTTTTGAATCAGGATTAACAGAGGCAGCATTAAAAGCATCAAAGAAAGCCAGTACACTGGATGAATTGCAGAAGGAGCAGGGCTTTCCACCTGCAGGAGCTCAATAGTATATTTTTTGGACCTCTGACATTTCAGAAGAATCCTACTGAAAATGTTCTCTCATTTTAGAAATCATTTCCCCAAAGGTGAGGTCCTCCCTTGGGGAGTCAGCCTCAACAGATTCATCCCCTGGGGAAGCATACCCAAGAGGAGATGGCATCGCAAGGACATAGGAAAGAGAATCCTCTGAAGAGGAATCTGAGGAGTCCTCAGCTTCAGGTTGGATAAAGTACAGTTTTGTACCTACCATAAATGTAGATGTTCGAGGATTCCATCTTCCTCAGCCTGAGGCCTGGGACTGATGGGAGGAGGACCAGCCTGTGGAGAAACAGGCAAAGCAGGCCTTAGGGCCATAAAGGCTTTAAATAGGCTCTGTGAAAAAACTGCCAATCAGGTTGGTTTTCAGCAGGAGGGGAGAGAGGTTTTGTTTTGTGTTTCTTTTTAAGTGAAGGCCTAGAAGGTGTAGGCCTTAAGGAAGGCCTGGTCTCCAAGGGAGGCCTAGATTCTGTTGCTGGGAAGCAGTGGAAGGGCCTGTCTGGGCAGCCGTAAGAAGCTGAGGTTCCCCCTTGTCATCGACAGACGACATCTGCAAGCTCTCCCCGGACATGCCTTCTGCCCTAGGTTCTGCGGCCTCCCGAGGGGTACCCACTATATCTGTTTTGGCAGACTCAGAACGTTCCTCCAGGTGAATGTCAGCCACAGGAGGGACGTCAGGTGGAGGAGGGGCAGCAGCAAGTTCAGGCCTGTACAACCTGACCTTCTTTTTGAGTGGTTTTATAGACTGACAAGATGACCCTTCCATCCCCAACGCTAAGCGTTTAAAACGCTGATTCACTAAGTAAATGTTCCAGGCGTGCAGACGACTACGGAGTATCTTGGGGCCGAAGGTGTGACAGATCACACAAGTAACATGGTCATGAGTAGGCCCTAGACAGAAAAGGCAGAGTTCATGGGCATCATTATGGGGGATCTGACGATTGCACCTGCACTTTCCCTTCCTGGATGACATTTAACCTAAACAGACGTGCAGTGACAAAAAGGAATCAGAAACAGCCCCAATGAGGTACTTACCTTAGAAACTTGAAGATCCAATGGTGAGGACACAAGCACAGATGTTCGAACATGCTCCCTAGGACTAAGTCAGAAGTCCCATGTACCTAGCAGTGACTACAAGCTTTTGTATACTGGTCAGATGTTTCGGTAGCAAGCAGAGGATAATCCAAGAGTTACAGCTGTAACGAGAGCGTCCAAAAATATGATATTCTAATGTTTCGGCATTTTCAGATCCTGGGTTATGAAGTTTCAGTGTACTAAACTTTCTGCACTGTGGTCTTGATTTTGTATAGTTCGGCATTATGAGAATTCAAAATTAAAAATTAGAATCAAGTATACACATACATAAACACACAGAGTTGCAGGCATTACGTTATGTTGATTACTCAAAATTGCCTTTCATATCATTCACATTAAGCATGTCACAGGCTATTTAAATCAAAATAATAAATGTTTTCACTGTAGCAGACAGTTTAAATACAACTTTTCAGTCCTTAATAATGTCTAACTCAAACTGTCCACGTACATGTCCAAGTTCTTCAATGAGCTTCCACTAAGATGGTATGCAACAGGACCAATTTAAACTAGACACATGGTCTGTTTTTTGGGATAATTCTTCCCAGAAATGTTTACTTGGATACACAACTTAGGAAGCCCCTCTACAACACTCAACAGGACTGTCTGAGACAAAGTTGCTCTTCTTTCTGAAAGGTATACTTCAACGTAGTTGTCTTGTACAAATATTACTGATTTATTCTATACAGCTTTCCATCTTCTCCCAAAATACTGCCTCTTACTTGGTGTGTATGACGGGCTGTAGACTTTCACATAGCTTTTGTATTCTGTACTGGTAGTTTTCTGTAGTTTACAGCGTTAACAGTATTTCTGTGCCTGATTTTTTTTTAAACAAGCACTTCTATTTTGCCTTGATTTTCTGACACATGTAGCCAACCTATTTTTCCATCAACTATTCATCATTGTGTCAGAGTACTCTTATACTTCAAAACAATAATACAAACTTCACAGCTACTGCTCTCGTATAACTTTTTAAACCATTTGGATATTTCTCTCCATTGGTCCATTTTCACGGAGACAGTACAAACTGTATGCTATATCGGAATTCCCACTTGCTCACAAAGCTGACTCCTGACTATTGCACTATAAACCATGCTAATACATAACTAGCTTGAGAAATTAGAGAAACAGTCACAAAACTTGACTGAAACTGTGTAGGGCTGTTAGGCTGTAAAAGTCAAAAACCACAATCCAATGAAACTTGCAAAATCTCTGTAGCCTTGGTAATATCAGCATATACTACTGCATACCTGCAGGAGTCCAGGTAAGGAGTAGGTATGCAAATGGAAGGCTGCACAATCTACCTAGGTTTTTCCAAACATATGAACTGTGGAGCAAACTACATCTGGAGAGCCAGAAAACGGTGTGGGTACAACTGTGAATGTACAGTACACCACTATATCTAATGTCCCCATAATACAGTTCAGCAACATTAGCTGTAAAAGAAAGACAAGGAGACTACCCTTCAGTTTAAAGAAATGAATACAAACGCATCCCACCTCTTGTGTACTTTGCATTCAAACTTAACAGTACAGCCTCAGAATTTCTCACTACAGCACAATGACAAAATGAACCTTCCATCGATGGATGTCGACACCGCACTAAAAGCCCTTTACCTACAAATACATGAAATAAAGTAGTGCAGTGTAGGCTTAGCACATGAAACTGACACTTTCCTGAACTGTCCATTAGCATGTCTTTGATGGTATACATACTGATCTCCACTGACTGGAAAAGGAAAAACACATGTGCGAGTACAGTTACAGAGGACAGCAAGGTTGCCATAGGAAGTATAGGGTGACATTATATGTGCACATATGGCATTACACTATTGCACAGGAAAAAGTTATGTTCAGGTAAATTTAGAAAAGAAAGTGCTCCAATGTATGAAAAGGGACAAAAATCAACTATGCAGAAACATAACAGTTTGGTAGCATACTGAACTGATGGAATGCATCAGATCATTGCAGAGCAAGCAATACACTGGAGGATAATGCCTCACAACTTCCTGTGGCACAAACCAGTAATGGAAATAAAGTGCAAAAGAAGATGTACATAATTGCAAAACGTTCCATGTGTGTTGTCCATCTCACCTTTATTCTAACTGATGGGTCAGATCTGATCCATCGGATCTGTCTTTTGCATTTTCCAGGCTCGAGGTCTTCAGCAAAGCTCGTGGGCCCCTTCTTTACCCATAATGCAACCCCCTAGCTTCCTCAGATCGCATTTACCATGCAACGAAGAGACTGGATAGCAAGCTCTGAGCTAAGTGATATTTTTTTTCATTTTATTATAGATTTCTAACTTTCCAATACTTAAAAAAAACATTTTTTCTCTTAAAATACTTTATATCTTTATCCTTTGGCGAGTGCCTGTTAGTCTTTCTACACTTTTTCTTAGTAGTTAGCATCCGTTTCAGTTACAGGACGTCTAACGATATCTGTTTAAATTAGAAGATGTTCTACCCCCTCTTTTCTACCTTTTTAATCATTAAAAAAAATTCTCTGTCCTTTTAAATTTTCTGTCTATTTAAGTTAGAGGACTGTTGCCAAGTTTCTTTTGTGTGCATTTGTGCTCTGTTTTGGTCCATCTGCTCTTTCCTTCTGATATATATACATGTCTCAGAAGCAGGAGCAGAAAGCACCTAGGTTTCAAGAAATGTGAGAAATACAGGAAAAAAAATGCCCCTAAGCAATCTGCACATTCTGTGTTTATTGCCTTGGGCCTCTTAACTTATAAGAGTCTGCCACAGCTTTAACCACAGGGCACTGATGGAGAGTAAAAGTAAGCTTATTCTAAAGGGTCTGCTTAAGAACCCCTTTTTCTGAGGCAACTGTCGGGGCAAGTCTTTTGTCGGACCAAGAGAGTTCTTCGGAGCTGGGACGGACTGCCTTCGAAGTTATGAAGATGGTTCTGACTACCTCTCAGTGTGAGATACAATCTTCTTCGGATCTTCCACCCAGTTCTGTCCAGGTGTCTTTGTCTCCACCCCTACCACCCTCTCCACAGGTCCGCAGAGACACTAGGCCTCAGGATGTCCAACAGGGGACTCTCAGATTATCCCACTGAGGAGGTCCTTTGGATCTCAACGCCCCAGAGGAGTCCATTACATCTGATACCAACCTTGATGAAGCAGAAGGGCCCCCGCAGTCACCTCCTGAAGACGTTTCCTTTGAAGACATCCTGGAAATCTTAAAACAGAGAGGTGACCAGCAGTCCACCTCCCCTTCAGCCGAGGAGTCGGTTTACCTGAAGGCATTTGGATCCTGCCCTTTAACCTCTTGGGTGACCCCTCCTTCCTATGAACTTTCTGAGTTAATCTCTTGGAAGGCTAGGGAGACCACAGACACCACAGTTGCTTACTCCTAAGAGGCCAAATAAATATACTACAGCCCCTAAGGACAAGAACTTTCTGACAGAAGGTGTAGCAGTTGATGCCATGGTCATGGCGGCTGCAACTAAAAAGGAGCTTTCCGAGATCAGCCCCTCTATCCATCCACCAAATAAGGATGCCAGGACCATGGATAGGTATGGGAAGCATGTCTATTAGTCAGCGACCTTTGGCTTTCCGTCACTGAATTATCTTAACCATTTCACTAGATTGCACAGTGACCTACTAAAGGAACTGTCAGACTCCCTCCAAGGAGCTGTAGCTGATGTGGAGACAGATAAAGTCAGTGCTCAGCTTGCCACCCTAAATTCAGTCGTGAACTTGTCCATGAGGCTTGTATCATATGCAGCAGATAGGGCAGCAGTTCAGGCATCTCTCTCAGGAGGCAGGCCTGGATGCACTTTTGCGATTTCGCAGAACCCTTCAAGTCTTCCTTCATTAACGCCCCTTTTGACCACTTTTCTCTTTTTGGGCCCAAAGTAAAAGAAACGCTCACCAGGTGTGAACAAGAAGGTAAGACATTATCTGCTGTTGGAGTACTTTTTTCCACACCTACTAGACCATTTCCCAAAGGTCAAAGAGGTAGTGGGAAGACGTGGTTCAAAAAATCTCAGAGGTCTTTCCAAGACACACAGGATGAAAGTTCCTCTAGATGCGGGGGGGGGGGGGGGACAATAATGGAAGACGCTGCTCTCGTGGTAGGGGAGGCCCGCAAAATCAGGGCTTCAGAGAATCGTTCTATGGTAGACCCTTCCAAGCTCTCCTGAAGGAGTGCCCGATTGCTCACCTCTGGAAGCACTCCAGGGGAAGACTGTCTCTGCACCATGAAACCTGGAAAAAAAAAACTACAAATGGCTGCAGGCCATACTACCCAGAGGATACATCATTCACTTCTCCTTCCTCACTCCCATAAACAAGTCAGTTCCAGACGTCCCACCCAGTCAAATGGAAAAAGCAACATTAGAAATCCAAAAGTTGCTAAGAAAGAATCACCCAAGAAGTCCCTGCAGACCAGAGAGGATCTGGAACTTACTCAAGATTCTTTTTAGTTGCAAAGAAGACAGGGAACTGGAGATCCATTTTGGACCTTAGCAATCTAAACAAGTCTGCAAAAAATGCCAAGTTCGAGATGCTGATATTTCAGTCAATGCTTCCCTTCCTGGAAAAAAACAATTGGATGTGCTCTACAGACCTTCAGGATGCATACTACCACATTCTAATGGACAGGCGATCCAGAAGGTCCTTGCGCTTCTGTCTAGGAGTCAGGCACTTCCAGTTTCGAGCTCTGCCATTTGGTATCACTTCAGTCCCCCAGAGTGTTCAAGTGTATGGTAGTAGTGGTGGCTCACCTGAGACAGAGGATTCCGTGCGTTTCCATATCTGGACGACTGGCTCATAACCACCCTGACCAGGCATCCTCTGCTACAAGCCAGGGACTATACTCCAACTATGTTCCTCCCTAGGTATTACCATAAGCCATGAAAAATCTGCTCTAGAGCAATGTCAAAGCTTAATCTTCATAGGAGCAGAGGTAAACATGACTACACTAGTAGCAAGACTCCCACAAGACAGAGTAGACTATCTCCGTCATTATGTAACACTATTAATCAGGAAGACATGAGCCTCTGCAAAACTAGATTTTCAGGTACTGGGGAAAATGGCTGCGTCAATCGTACTCCTTCCTCTAGCTCGTCTTCATATGAGAATATTTCAGTAGTTATTTTCTGCACAATGGTCAATTTTGGAACTTCCAATGTCACACAAAGTTATGATAACCAACGCTTGCAAAGAGGACCTCCAATGGTGTATTTACTCTCCCCTAGTATCTGAAGGCTGTCAATTCATGCCCCCTGAAACCCAGGCCACAGTACCTGAAGGCTGTCAATTCATGCCCCCTGAATCCCAGGCCACAGTGACCACAGATGCTTCCCAGAAAGGGTGGGGGTGAGGCATTATTTAGGGAAGACGGTCCAAAGCATCGGGCAGGAACAGGAGGCTCACTTGCCCATAAATATCCTAGAGATGAGGGTGGTGCTTTTAGCGTTGCAAGCATTTCAAGATGTTCTCCCTCTAGAAATGATAGCAATTCAGTTAGACAACGTCTGTAGTCTAGTACATAAACAGGGAAGAACCAGATCTTACCACCTTTGTCGAGAAGCTTTGAGGGTCTGGCAATGGGAAACAGCTTCCAACAGTTTTCTGACAGCAAAACACATCCTGTGGAAATCAAACGTGACTGCAGACAAATTCAGCAGGGCCATATGGTGGCTGCACAAGTGGCCTCTCAGTCAAAAAGTTACGGAAGAGATCTTACAGAAATGGGGCCAGCCTTGCTGCGATCTCTTTGCATCAACCACCAATGCCAAATATAGCAACTATTTTGCCCTGGTCCCTCCCATGAGGGAGTCGCCAATGGATGCACTTGTTCATGATTGGCCTCCGGGACTTCTTTATGCCTTTCCTCCTCTCCCCCTAATTCCCAAGTTTTTGCAGAAAGCAAGTTTGTTGGAGACAGCAATAATCAATGGCCTTGTCAGATGTAGTTCCCATTTCTTCAGCTTCGGGATGAACCATGCATTCTGGACCCTGCTCCAGACTTTCTGACTCACCCGTCAGGGATGGTTTACCCCAACCTTGACAATCTCAAACTAAAAGTTTGGCTGCTCCAGTTCCCCTGATCGCCAGGTTTCCTCTCCTTTCCTCTTCAGTCAAACATATTTTGCTATCTTCCCATAAAATGTCTACACAGAAACTGTACAGGAGCAAATGGAAAAAAATTTGTTACATGGGCAAACAGTAATCATTTAGACCCCTTTACCGCACACCCATGCTGTCTATTCTAGAGTTTCTGGCAGAACTTTTCAATGGACTGCTGCAGCCACTATTACAGTCCAGCTGGCAGCAATTTCCAATTTTCATAAAGGAGAAAATGGCTGCGGGATCAAGTCACATAGAACTATAATAAGACTACCATATAAAAATCCAACACCCCTCGGGATGTTAACTTCATTTTGTCTAACATCATCTCTCCCCAGCTTTGAACCCATCAGCGGCATGTGAGTTGAAATACCTCTCCTGGAAAACACTTGTTTTAGTGGTTATTAGTTCAGCCAGAAGAGATTGTGAATTGCAAGCCTTACCTGCTAAGCCTCCATACCTAATTTTCCATAAAGACAGAGTTTATTTACGCACAAACCCCTCTTTTCTACCAAAGATTGTGTCGGAAAGTAACCTCAACCAATCTATAGAGTTGCCAGTTTTCTTCCCTAACTTCCAAAACAAAGGAGAATATTCACTGCATCTCCTAGATGTTCACAAACAGTTTTGTTTCTACTTGCATAGCATCTCTGACTTTAGAAAATCAGATCGCTCTTCATCTTATTGTGATATTAAAAAAGGTCAACCAGTCACATCAAAATGGCTTACACTGTGTATATCTTACATTTATAATTCAAAGAATAACCCCCTTCCAAATACTGTTAAAGCTCATTCCACAAGTTCTGTAGCCACGTCTGCAGCTTTTCAAGCTAGGTTACCATTGGATAACACTTGTGCTGCAGCAACTTGGGCAAAAACTCATACTTTTATTACTCATTACAAATAGCCCCTAGGAGTAGAGCCCTCTATCGGTTCTATGGTTCTGAGAAATATTCTTTCATGAGCCAGCCAAGAGTCAGGTTGCTTGGGACACAGTCCCATCAGTGAGAATAAAGTGGAGATTGACAATATTACATAAAGACGTTATGTACTTACCATAATGTTCTGTGTGTGTTGTCCATCTCATCCTTTATTCTCACAACCCTCCTTCCATAACCCCCTGCCTGTACTTCTGAGAGACCAAGTAGTACAAGTTCGATACTACAGAGCCATATAGCCTCAGAACTTACTGTTTTCTAAATTTTTTGAGTGAGACACACACACGTACGTATATGTATATCACACACACACACAATATATATATATATATATATATATATATATATACATATATACATATATATATATATATATAGATATAGATATAGATATATATATGTATAAGTGTGTGTGTGTGTGTGGATCTGAGGAAGCTGGGGGGTTGCATTATGGGTAAAGAAGGGGCCCACAAGTTTTGCTGAAGACCTCAAGCTTGGAAAAGTTTATATGTTTCTGCTTTTATCAGCAGCGTTTATCATTTTTTTCTAAGTACACGGATTCCTCAGAGGACTGGTCTTTGACCTTCCAATCATACCTCTGTTTTAGGAATTTCCAGGATGTCTCCAAAGGAGTCATCTTCAGGGAGTGACCGAGGGAAACCCTACCCCTCATCGAAGTCTGTGTCCTCTGTAACAGATTCTTCCAGGGAATCCAAATGCTTCCTCTTGCATGTCTTCTTTCGGAGTGGTTCCTCAGTGGGAATCCCTGAGGAAGACTTTGAAGAAGAGGGGCCCTGTACAGGGGTAACTTGCAGCTTCGGTCCTCACAAACAGATATAGAAGGGGCTAGCTGAGAAGCCGTAGAAGTTAACGTCCTCTCCATGACATGGAAGGCAGGCCCCCCCGATGTACGATGGGAGCCCGGAATAGAGAAAAACTCGGAACTGAGGTCACACCCTGCTCAGAAGGGCCGCCATCCAAAGCAGGAGCTGGGGAAAAACCTGCAACTTTCAGGGCTCTGAGAGCCAACGACAGCTCAATACAAAAAACAGGAACCGCTCCGAAACTCTCAGAACAGATAGCCGAGCTACGGCCCCAAGACTCTACCGGTTCCGAGGGAACTGAAGATGTCACAGCAGTTGCTGTAGCCGAAGTAGGAGTGCCTGTTTGCAGCAAGACAGCTAGAACCGGTGAAATTGAAGTAGTGGGATTTAAGCTTCTCGAGGAGGACAGGGGAGGAAAATCCAGAGGAGTCCTAGGAGAAAAAAAAAAAAAACTCCCGAGAGGAGAGAGAGGTCTGAGAAAGGGCAGGAAGACAGTACAGTTAGTACACCTACCATAAATGTAGATGTTCGAGTGTCTTCACTGTTGCAGTCATGACTGTAGGGTTCTCCCCTGCTGGCAGGCAGCCCTCGGTCGGCCAGAATCCCAGCCAGACGCCGGACCCAGACTTTGGGATTCTGGCCGACCGAGGGCTGCCTGCCGGCAGGGGAGAACCCTACAGTCATGACTGCAACAGTGAAACACGATGAACATCACTGGCTGCCAAAAGCTGATCCACCAATCTCACATCTACCTCAGAAAGACTCCTGGAAGATCGAACAGACATCCCCAAGTGAGATTCTGGCCTTTCCAAAAAAGGACTGGAAAGTTGATCCACGAAGGGGTCTATGGAAGGGGAATACCTTGTCCTGGGAACATTTAATGGTTCAGATTTTGGTAGCGAGAGGGTAGGTTCAAGTCTGCAGCGGTGCAGATGGTGAAGACGGTACCAATTGCAAAGTTAAAGAAGCCGGTGCAGACATCAGCGCCAAAACTCTTGGTGCCATGGCAACAGCAGTAACAGGTGCCGAAGATTCTCGTTTTGTCAATTTTGGAATCTTAGTCTACGGTTCAGAGGAGACTGATGGAACCGAAGATTTTCGTTTTAGTCTCCAGTGCCGAAGGAGAGCTTAGCACCGAACGATTTCTCTTTTTAGTGTGGTCAGATTTACAGATGGTAGGATCTGGCTTGGATAAAGCTTCTTTGAAAGAAGATTTTAACATTCCTTTTAAGACCAGTTTGTTTCGTCTTTCTACCAAGCTTGTGGTACAGAAAGCCTTGCAGCTAGAACACTCTACGTCCAAATGGGGAGCACCCAGATAGTATACACATGTTCATCTGAATAAGACATCTTTCCCCTACAGTCTTGGCACTGTTGAAACCTGAAGTGCCCTTCTGTTTTTCCACCATTTTTCAGTGTAAGGAAAAGTCACCAAAAGCTGGCAAACACACACATGCACCAGGATAGCTGAAAATTCTACCAACGAAGGTAGAGAAAAATATCAGGATTGGTAGGAAAGAGGAGAAATACCAACAGTGGTAATATAAAGGTTATCTAAAAAGGTAGAGAGGGAACGGTTACCAACAATGGCAATGAGGACACCGCAAAGGTAGTAATAACTAAGGGTTTAAAAGGAACAGAAGATTTTTTAAGGAAGATTAATATATTTTGAACTTAGCTGGAGAGTATCAACTGAATGTTTGCTACTGCATCACATCTGACTTAAGAGTCAAGGTGAGCATTAGCTCTTAATTTCTTAATACACAGTGTGTATTGCCTCTTATTGCCTTAAACAGTAGCTACGACACGCATGCAATCTAAACTGCTACTAATGGACTTTGCAGGTACATATCACTATGACAACACTTTTTATACTACTTTTCACAAGACTAACTGGTTTCTGCTCTTACCACTTGCATCAATTCTTCTCTTTCCTTACTTTTAAACTTTTGTACTGAGACTGCTGTTACCTGTTACTCAAAAGTCATCCTTTACATCTATTCTGTAGCCTTAGATCAAACAGTTTTAAACCCTTATCCTGGAAAACTTGAAAGCTGCACCTACTAACTAGACGCATATTCCTGTAGACCTAGAACAATGTAAGATTGTAAACCTGCAGCACACCTTAAATTTACCTGAGCCTGTTTCAGGACAGTAGTTAGTAGCAGGCCGCTACTGTCATTGCCTCTAACTATGCTTCAGCTGTCCATGTCAGCTGTAGTTGCCTATTAGTGTATAACCTGTAAAATAACGTGTCAAAGCTAATATGTTTCAGCATTTAAATGTGTATGTTTATCTTATTTAAAATCACTGCATTGTATATGTCTTTGATGTATACTCACTGCATCTAAACACAATCAATAAAAATGGTCTAACAACATATTTCATCTAGAGTTTATAAACCTGTAGTCTTAGACCCAACTAGCCAACATTAATTGGTTCCCCTACACTCCCTTAATCACTTCTAAATCTTTATGAAAACTAGCACCAGGATTGCAAAATAATACATTTATATTAATTATTTTTAACTCTGTATGCAGGTATATGCAGTGCAGTCTAGGATTAGATAATGTAGTACAAGATCATTTTTTGAACTGTTGCGTTTAAATGAAGCATACCTCTCAATGTCTTTCAACAGTTCTGGGGGGGGGGGGGGCACACCTCTAACTGTCCATATTTTTGCCTCATATTTTTGGTCTGTTCCTCATAAGATTTGTAGTTTTCTGGATTTTTCTGGCAAATAAGCGAGGGCTGAAGTCATTATATAATGACAGGCACTTGAGCTTCAGACTTCACATCCTTCAGAAAATGCATGATAACACAAGACCTTGCTTTCTAAATTTATAAGACCAATATTTAAAATTTGTCCCTATTTTGGGGGCTTTGTCCCCCTGTTATCTTTGGCTTTGTCCAGATTTTTTGTGCCCAGAGGTTGACAGCTACGGAGGGTTGGGGGGGGGGGAGGCCAAAATCAAAATAATTTTTAAAACCTCTAATTCACTTAAAATGTTACTAGAAGAACAGGCTTTGCATCAGCATGCATTTTCTGAACAATAACTATGAAACTTTGAGAAATTTTGTGAATGTTGGAGATTGATAAATTCAAACGAAACAGACTAGAACCCCTTGCAAAGAATATGCAGAAAGTATTTGGACAAGGCATTTCCAAGGTTGTAGAGGATGTTACTTTGTAGTAGTATAATCTGAAAACAAAATACAGACCAAGCAAGAAGCTACTCATAGCAGATATACTGAGTAAAGCATATGAGAAATTTGAAGAGAGTGGGCACGGATTTCTTCATTTTAGTGGAGCCATGTGTGTCATATGCATGGGTTATCATTCCCTAAAACAAACAAGACACAAGTGCAACTGTGATTAGTGCATTAAAGTAATTTGCAACTGAAAAAAAATTTCTGTGTACCATGGCATGGCATGTGGGCAGAAACTGCCAAACAAGTGTAGATTTTCAGATTATTTTTTTTAAACAGACTTAGGCTCCCATTTTCCCTACCCTGATGCCACTGACTGCAAACCAAGAAAGTCAACCTCAGTGCACTGGTGTAGAGAAAAATTGAGGTGCATCCGTAGACCGTAGACTTTAATGAGATAAGCCTGTTGTACCAGTCCTTTAGGGCTGCCGAAGACTCATAAGAATTTGACTCAACCACCCATGCGACCCATTGCTTCTGGTCGTGGTTGGTTAACAGAACCTGTGTCTGTTTTTAGTGAAGGGAAATTAAGACCTGTGTTAGATGAAATTCCTGCAGTCCTTAAGGACACTGAGCATTTTCTTACCTCCTTGTTTGACGGCGTTGACAATAAGGGTGAAGTATCAAATTATATTCTAGTCACCCTCGATGTCTGCACACTATTTACGGTGATACCGAATGTGGAGGATGTTGACTTCATCAGGCTCTGTCTTAAACATCACAGTTGTTATAGCCATGACACCATTACTAATGTTTGTTCTCTACTGAAACTCATATTGGAGAATAATGCATTTGCCGTGAATGACACTTTTTTTGCAGAGATCAGGGGATGCCATGGGAAAGTACAGTTGTGTACACTTACCATAAATGTAGATGTTAGAGTGTATTCACTGTTGCAGTCATTACATTTGGGTAATCTGCTGGCAGGTTGCCCTCAGTCGGCCTGAATTCCAAAGTCTTGGGTCCTGCGTCAGTTGCCGTCTTCTCTTCCATGACGTCAGGGGTATAAAACATGCAGCTGACGCCATTTTCTTTAGTTTTTCTTGCCCCCGATGTCAGGTGCCCCCAAAAAGAAAGGTAGCAGTATTCTAAATAAATAAATATATATATATATATATATATATATATATATATATATATATATATCTGGGTCTACTTCTATTCGCTGACAGCCCATTTCACTGAAACCCATTTGGTCGACAGCTCATTTCATTGATAAAAGTATTCAAGGCAAAAACCTGGGTTTTGCCCCCCTCCCCACTGTTGTGCGACTGTGGAGTTGTTATATATAGTTGGGGGTGTGTGGGGGGCACCTAGAATGTTTGTCAATGAAATGAGCTGTCGACCAAATGGGTTTCAGTGAAATGGGCTGTCAGCGAATAGAAGTACACCCATATATCTATACACATATACATGCATCAATATAAACTTTACCTTCATCTACAAGCAAATACACCACATAGGTTGTAGAAGATAGAGAAGGAAAGATAAACTGTAGAATGACAGGGGGATGGAGGGAGGGTAACCTGGACTGCAACAGTGAATACACTCAAACATCTACATTTATGGTAAGTGTACACAACTGTACTATGTTCTTCGTGTTTAACTGTTGCAGCCATTACAGTTGGGTAGAATCCCAAAGCTATGGTTGGGAGGCTGGAGCTAAACAGCATTAGGTGAGGCCATAAAGCCCTGCAGCACTGCAGTGGCAAAGCCTGCCCTGGACTTAAAGAGAGGCAAATGGTAATGCTTTGTAAATGTGTGAACAGAACTCCAAGTAGCAGCCTCTAGAATGTCCTTGGTTGGTACTCCTCTGAGAAAGGCTGCTGAAGTAGCTGCAGCCCTGGTGGAGTGAGACCTAATGCCCTTGGGCACAGGTTTTCCATGGTGTAAGTAGCAGAAACGGATGCCGTGGCTTATCCACTTTGAAATTGTCTGCTTTGAAATAGCCTTTCCTTCTGATCTTGCAGCATACGACACTAGTAATTGTTCAGTTTTTCTTAGAGCTTTAGTCCTGCTCAAGTAGAATCTATGCTGTCCGTGTACATCCAAGGAATGCAGAATTCTCTCCCCTTTGTTCTGCGGATTTGGATAAAAAGTTGGCATGTGAATTGTTTGGTTAAGAGCCACACTGGAAACGACCTTAGGCATAAAAGTAGGATTTGTCCTCAGAGACACCCTGTCAGGGTAACATGATAAAAGGCTCTAGAGCCATGAGGGCCTGTAGCTCTGAAACTCTTCTTGCTGAAGTAATTGCTAGTAGCAGAGCTGTCTTCCATGATAAGAACTTTATATCAGCGGTAGCAGCTGGTTCAAATGGAGGCAGGGTGAGCTTTTCCAACACATAATTGAGGTCCCATGCAGGTAATGGTGATCTTCTAGGAGGCCTTAAATATTTGGCTCCTCTAAGACACTGCTTTAGTAAAGGATGAGAAAAGATTGGTGACTCTGTATTGTAAAGAGCTGAAATGCCAGAGGCATGGATTTTGATGGATGAAAAAGATAGGCCTTTGTCAAGCATTGTTAAGTACTGTAATATCTGAGGAATATGTGGTTCTGCTGCATCAGTTCCTTGTGCTTGATTCCAAGCACAGAATCTCTTCCATTTGTCAGTATAAGATTTTCTAGTACTAGGCCTTCTGGCTTCCAAAATGACATCCATCACAGCTTTACTGAGAGGTACTGTCTGTATGATTACAGGATTAGCCATGCTGCCAGGTTCAGAGTCTGTAGTTGCCTGTGCAGGATCTGATTGTTTTGCTGGGACAGCAGTTGTGGTTTTTGAGGCAAGGTCCAAGCGGGGTATTGAGACAAGTTCCTTAGGATTGGGTACCAGTATTGGCAGGACCAGTCCGGGGCAATTAATATCATCTTTGGCTTCTCTTGTCTGACTTTTAGGAGGACCTTGGGTAGAAGAGGCAGAGGAGGAAAGGCGTAAACTGATAGGTTTTTCCAACTGAAGGATAGGGCGTCCACTTTCTATGCTTATCTGTGATAAGTCCTTGTGCAGAATCTTTTCAGTTGATAATTTTGAGGAGAGGAAAATAGGTCTATGTCTGGGCTCCCCCATTTCTCTGTTATCATGCTAAAGACTTGTGGATTTAGTTTCCACTCATGAGGATCCATAAGGTTTCTGCTTAAATCGTCTGCCAGAGTGTTTTGTTTTCCTGGCAGGAATTGAGCTTGAAGATTTATTTGATAAGTCAAAACTGTGTCCCACAGTGCCATGATCTGCCCCTTGCTTGTTTATATACCACATGACTGTGGTGTTGTCTGTCTATCAGTAGTTGTCCTGTTTGAAGTAAGTCCTTGAAGGTTGTTAGGGCATTTTGAATAGCTAGCATCTCTTTCTGGTTGATATGTAGATGCATTTGATTTTGTGCCCATATGCCTTGAATGCATCTTCCTGCCACGTGCCCCGCCCCAAGCATAATCTGAAGCGTCTGTTGTTAAGGTTTGGCTGGCAGGGGGTAGAGTGAAGGGCCGTCCCATGTTTTGGTTACAGGCCTTTGCCCACCATAGAAACTCCCGTTTCAGGCAGGGGATGAGAGGAATCATTGTTTCCAGACTGTGTGAATGTTGACTCCATAAACCTTTTAGGTACCATTGAAGTTTCCTCATATGCAGTCTTGCATATGGAATTAGTAGGATGCAGGATGTCATGAAGCCCAGAGCCTGCAGAATTTGTCTTGCAGAAGACTGGGTTTTTGTTGCCATCAGTTTGAAGTAAGTAGTCAGTTGGCTTACCTCACGCCAGACAGACAAAGGCATCTGGGCAGTTGTATTCAAGCTTTCTCCCAGGAATGTTATCTTTTGAGAGGGTACCAGTTGTGATTTCTTTTCGTTTATTGTGTACCCTAGGCATGTTAGAAGTCCTTTCACAAATGCCACGTGTCGTAGAAGAGTGTCCTTGTTCTCTGCTTGAATGAGACAGTAGTCCAATTAAGGATATATTTGAATACTTCTTTGTCTGCAAAATGCAATTACTGGTGTCAGGCACTTTGTAAAGACACTGGGCGCAGAAGATAAGCCAAAGGGCAGTGCAGAGAACTGGTAATGCATTAAGCCAGCCTTGAATCTGAGGTATCCTCTGCACGACTGTCTTACTGGGACATGCAGGTATGCCTCTTTTAGGTCTAAAGTCACTAGCCGAGCATTCTTGCCCAGCATGGACAAACTGTTGCAAAGTGAGCATTTTGAATTTTGGAATGTCCAGGTATGTGTTCAAAATCGATAAATCCAGTATTGGCCGCCAGGCCTTGTCCTTTCTGGGTACCAAGAACAGTCTTGAGTAAAAACCTTGTCCTTTTACCTGTTCTGGTACTGTCTGAATGGCCCCCATATCCATGAGGGACGTAACCTGTTTCTGTGCCTCTGCCCATTGTTTTTTTTGGCAGATCTGGCCAACCATTTGTAATTGGCAGAGTGTGGAAATGGAATCCTTATCCCTGTGATATGATGTTTAGTACCTACTTGTCCTGGGTTATTAACTGACAATTTTGAGCAAAAAGTGCTAATTTTCCCCCTATGGGTGCTGCCAAAAGATAAGTGCTTGGTGTAGGCAGAGGGATTGCTTTCTGTAGGTTTGCGCTTCATCTCCTCCAGATTTGGAGGTGGATGCTCCCCCACTGCTTTGACCTGTATAAGTCTTGAGTCTGGTACCTGGAACCCTTAAGGCGTCTGGATTTGCCCCTTTGAGCTCTGTCTGACACAGGAAAGGACCAATTTTTAGTAGGCCAGTGTCTACTGAATCTAGGTGGCTGCACTTGTAAGAAATCTTTAACAGTTTGCACAGACTTAACTTTGTCTTCCATTTTCTTTAAAACCTCTTCTGCCTTAATACCAAACAGAGAATCATGCTGTAAAGGTGCATCTAGCAATTTAGCTTTAACATGATCAGGCAAATTTTGTTCCTTTAACCAGGCATGCCTCCTAATCACAGATCCAGTAACTGCGGCCCGGCAGGAGGTCTCTAAAGAATCAAAACCACATTGCAAAGTATGCTTTCCAACTGGTTCAGCTGCATGCAATAATTCCTGCAATTCCTTTTCTGCACAATCTGAAATCAACATAATTTTCCGTTTCAGCAATCTCATAACATGTTGTTGGTACTTAAGCATATGAAATCGACAGTTTAAGGCCCTGATTGCCAAGGTTGCAGATGTATAAACCCCCCCCCATCTGTCCAGTGCCCTTGAATCTCGGTCGGAGGGGGTAGGAGTTTTTTGCTGTTGAAGCCGTAACTCCCTTTGGACCCTGTGAAATAGTTTCAGGATCAGCAGCTGGGTTTCTAAATAAAAATTTATGAGAGTCAGGGACCCTGTAATACCAGTCAGGCTTACTGGGAGCCGGAGGTAAGGAGTCAGGGGTCAGGCTTGACTCCAAAAACACATCATCCACAATGTCTAAAACAGGGGGAATGGCTAAAGGCTTGTGCTGAGGGAGAAGGAAATCCCTGAGACTCTTTTTTGATTCTGAGAAATCTTGACTCTTCCAGTGAAAATGCTCTCTCAAAGCATGCAAGGTTTCTCCAAATGAATAATCCTCAGGAGTAGATGCTGATGGAATAGACTCCTCAGCATCAGAATCCTCATAGGGAGGTAAAGATAACTCCTGATCAGAGGAGGAATCAGAAGAAATAGAAACCTGATCTGAAGATTCATAGTCAGTGTCTTGTCTAGGCCTCTTATCTGGATGGGGAAGGGTACCCCTGATCAAGGTAATAAGGTCTTCAGCCATTTTGATCATCTGTTTTTTAGGCATAGAAGCCTGTACACGTGGGCTCAGGCATCTTTTTTTTAGTTTTAGAAGGTGTCTTTGCCTTTGGTTTTGCAGCTTTTGACAGTTTGATGGGAAAATGTTGAGGTCTGAATACACCCTCAAAAGCCGGTGCCAGCTCAGCGGCTCCGGACCCATCCGAGGGAGCTACATCCGTCGGTCCAATACCTTGAGTATCTGGCGGCATACCGAACTCCACATGGGTGCCGGTAGAGGCCTGCGACTTGAAGGTAGCGGGTATCAAGGGCTGCGAAAGCGCCTCACCGAGTAGCAGCGAACTGGCGACTGGTTTAGGAGAAGCTTCGTCGTTGGTTTTGGATCTCGACTGCCTTTCTCTGTCCTTTTCTTTGCGTTTATGTACTCCGGTAGTCTGATTGCTATTCAATGACATTTCTGGGTAGTTAAATCTGTTTCCAAAATACTTAGATGCAAAAATATACAGATGCTTAATAGTGCGTTGGTTAAATCTAGCACAAAACCGACAGCCAGGCACGTTGTGATCAGGGCCTAGGCAAGTAATACAGTATAAATGGAAATCCTTATGGTATTTGCTTCCCACAAGTAATACAATTATTATCTTTTTCTGACATTGGTAAAAAGCAAGAAAAAAGTTTCCCCAATGGGGTACATGGCTTTAGTGAATACTTCGGTTCTGAAACTCAAACTCGAATATTTCAGTAGTCGGCCGACCGGCACTTGCGAAATGCTTCTGCTTCGGGCACTGCGCGGCAAGAAAGACTAAAGAAAATGGCGTCAGCTGCATGTTTTATACCCCTGACAACCTGACGTCATGGAAGCGAAGACAGCAACTGACGCAGGACCCAAGACTTTGGAATTCAGGCAGACTGAGGGCAACCTGCCAGCAGATTACCCAAATGTAATGACTGCAACAGTGAAACACGAAGAACTTCTGTATGTGCTAACAGCTATGCAAACACGGTCATGGCTCAATGGGAAGATTGTGTTTTTCAAACAATGACTTTACCGCGTATCTCAAATTTTATGGCAGGTTTGTTGATAACATTTGTTTTTTGTGGGGTAGTACTGTTGAAATGCTTTACAGTTTTATGCAATACTTGGAAAGTGGCACATCTTTTCTGATATACATTACTCATTTTATGCTATTGATTTCCTTGATGTCCATGTTTATAAGAAAGGTGATGGTACACTTTGGCAACATCTCTTTATAAGGAAGCAGTGTTGGAGAAATGGTTTACTGTATCATTACAGTATGACCCTCATCATATTTTTTCCACTGTTATGAAGGGGCAAGCTTATAGGATTATTCAGGTTACACACTGAAGAGGCAACTTGCATACATGCTTTAGACAACCTCCACTGCAGGCTTACAGAAAGAGGATATCCGTTATCCGAGTTAGAGAAATATGCAGGAGTTACTACGATTGACAGAGGACTGCACGACCCTATTTTTCTAGGAACAGAACATCATGTAAACATTTGAGAAGTCGCAAGGCAGGCACTAGTATTATAGTGACTTTCTCTAGTAATTTTCAGTGTGTGACATCATCAGTAAACATTGGCCTGCATTTATGACTGATAATAAAGTTAGGGAAGATTGTTGGTGATGAACCGAGCTACTTATTTAAGAATGATCCGTCTTTGAAAAGATTGCTCTGCTATGGGATGTTTAACAGCAATCAGGGTAAATATACATGTTTTAATAGGCTAGGGATGCACCCCTGCTGATCTTGTAAAGCCAGTCAATTTATTTCTGTGGATAAAACTTTTGTGCATCCTGTGACTGAGGGTTTTCACAACCAGATTTTATATGGACTGTAAATCCTCTAATATGGTTTATTTAGCAAAGTGTCAACAGTGCTTGAGTTTTTATGTAGGTAAAACCAACCACTCTTAAGGAGCATACAGGTGGTGGTGCTGCGGTAGCGTTGTCACCTCACAGTAATACATTGTCCTGTTCGATTCTCAGCTAGAGCGTCTTCTGTGTGAAGACACGTGTGAATGGGCATACCTTCGTTGAAGGTTGTGCATCAGGGCTGGCAGCTCGGCACATAAAAATCCACTGCCAATCATTAGCGGACTGGAGTTCCGCTGTGGCAACCCCTAACCGGGAAAAGCCTAAAGACACAACAACTTTAGAGCACTTAGGAGACATTAAGGAATCATTGTCCAACTAATGCTCTATCACATGTAGGTTTGTATAAGGATCATACCTTTGTCTTTTTGGTTCTCCAGTTATTTGTTGAGGGTATTAGAGGTGGTGATGTAGTGAACCGAATAGAACAGATAGAATTAAAATGGATTATTGCTCTTCGTGCACATACAGCAACCTGGTATTAATCGGAATATTCCTTTAAAAACCTGCTCTGCAAGCACACAGGTTGGTTTGGTGATTGTTTTAACACTTTTACTGGTTGATGTTTATGAGTTTGAGTATACTATAGCTGTGCTTTTATTGTTGTATGGTCTGTTGAAGCGGCTAACTACATGAAAGCGCCAACTCAATAAAGTTTGTTTTTATGTTTTTATCAGCGGTGTTAGCAGTTTTTTTGTATGTTCCTTGAAGATTTCTGTTGTGCGAAGACAGAGTTTTAATCACAAGGAGAGAGTGTGTTTTTTATAGCATCCGTGTACTTGCAAGGCTTTGGTGTTTGCCCATCTACTTCAGGGGTGACTCCGTCCACTGACTACCTCATTTAATTGATTGTGCAGCAGGAATTGAAGGCCCCTGTTTCCAAAGAGCCAATTCCCTGGAGACCTGAGAAAATCTTAACCCCCGAAGATCACCAATACTGGGCAAAAGGCTTAGCAGTAGATACCATGGTGGTGGCAGCACCCAACAAGAAGGAACTCGCCGAGTGTCCCACTGTTTATCCATCTAATCGAGAGTCTCGGACGATGGACAGATGCTTCATAGAACTTCGCCCTCAGGTTCCTGAATATCATGGCACACTTCACTGGACTCCATAGAGATCTGATAAAGGAGTTATTGGATACCCTCGTTAGAGTTGCGTCTGAAGAGGTGTGGGACAAAACTGACTCAGCTGATCACCCTGGAGTCTATATCGAACCCGTCTGTGTGTCTTACAATCCTGTTCACATCGGGCCAGTGTGCTTTTAACTTTGGGCGCAAACAACGAGGAGGCCTCAATGGGGGCATTAAGAAAAGAAGACTTAAAGGGTTCTGCGAAGTTGCACAAGCGCATCCAGGCGTGTCGTCTCAAGACCGCAGCTGAATCCGCTGCTCTAGCTGCTCCTTCTGATGCGTGAGATATCAGTCACATAGAGGAGTTAGATATAGATTCAATGGTGGCCAGCTGAGAGGCCACTTGGTCACGGACCTCAGACACAGCACCAGCCAAGGTTTAGAGCTCAGAAACCAGATCCCTTTGAAGCCTGGTAAAATGTGCCATATAATTCAGGGACCTGATAGAAAAGGTCACTGAAGCAAAGGTGTGCTTCCTTATCCTGTCCAGGGCCCGGGACTCTATTAGGCGGATGGACAGTCTGGCTTTCTTCTTCTGCCAGATCCTTTTTTGTTGTGGCCGCCACCACCAAAGCATCCACAGGAAGACCTTTGGACCAATGGGGATCTGAAGCAGGAGGGGAAAAGATCTTATCTGGCCTCCGGGGAATAGCTTAGACAGTATCAGGAGCCTTCCAAGCACGCTGCACGATGAGCCGGACAAGTTCATCGGCAGGTGGAGTAACCCACGAGGTAGGGAGCCGGGTGCAAAAGGACTGCAGGAACACAGATTCCTCAGAGGTTGGATTAGAGGACTGCCAGTCACCTTTATGTTTCAGGATTTCAAGGATATCACCAAAGGATACCTCAGAGGGTGACCGAGGGGATCCTTCCCCCTCATCGAAATCTGTGTCTTCGGTGAGGGACTCCTCTGTGGAGTCCATGTGCTTCCTCTTGCACAAACTTTTCCGTTGGACCTACTCAGCGGAGGAAGCTGGAGAAGACAGCAAAAAAGGGGATTCCTGAGGGAATATGTCCTGCAGCCCTTGCACCCGGTGTTCGCTAGATATGACTTGTGAAACCAGCGTAGCAGAAAAGGGCAGAGGTATAGACAGTCCGGCATCGGCAGCAGCAGCAAAAGCCTTCTCCATCAGTTGAAAGGGTGGTCCACCAGAAGAGTAGAGTAGTGTATGTCTAGGACTGGGGTCACCCCTCCCCCTAAGTGGCTCAGCCTGCCGACCCTGAGTCCCTGGATGGCTGTGGAGCAGCAAGCTATGTGCGTCACAGCTGACATCCTGAGTCATAGCAAAACTTTCCTGCCACGAAGGCAACTGCGGTTCCTTAGTGAGATCCATAAAGGGAACCGCAGAAGGAGAAGACTGTGCTATATCAATGGACTTCAAAGGCAATGAAGGAGGAGAATAAGAAGTGGTCTTTGGAGATGGGTGATCACCTCCCAAGGAAGGATAGTTCCTGAGGGGTGGGATACCTCTGACCAAGAGTACCTGGTCCACAAGACACAACACATCAGGTTCGGAAAGGCTTCTAGTGGACCTCACGGAGAATGAGAGAGAAACAGGCCTGTCCACAGAAGAGGCAGACTCGGTGCCCATCTCATCTGACTGCACCGAGGACAGACGGTGCAGAGAGACTGGACTACTGTTGTCTGCACCGAAGAAGTCATCAGTGCCAAGGTCATTGTCTACACCGACACAGGGATCGGTGCCAAAGTGGTTGCCAGTGCCGAAGCTGGAACAGACAAACTGGAGTCAACAATAAAGGCGTCGGTTCCGAGGAAGATCTCTGAGCCAACGCGGTCAAGGTCTGGGCCGACCAAACAGTCGGTGCTGATACAGTGGTAATGGTCTGAACCAAGGAACCCTCAGTGCCGCCGATATATAGAAGGCTGCAGGAGAAGACAGAGCTGATATCACTAATGGAACCAAAGGTCTAGGCACCAAAAGCACTGGGGCTGACAGAGCTCCGGAGCCGAAACTTTAGCCTTTTTAGGTTTTGGTTGGCAGGAGTCCCCAGCCGGGGACGAAGGCAAAGATTTAGCCTTAGTAGGAACATCCAAGGTTTTCTTATGGGCTCTAGGAGGGGTTTAGGCCTCCGACCCAGAAACGGCCTCTGAAAAGGGAGATTTGAAAAGTCCCTTCAGTATCCGCTTGTTTTTCCTTTCCAACAATGTTCCATTACAAAAGTTCTCACAAATAGTACAGGGTGGGTCAACAGACAAATGGGAAGCTCCCAAACAATAAACACACAAAGAGTGTGCATCAGAAGTAGGCAGTTTGTGTCCACAATCAGAACTCCGCTTAAACCCCGGACTACCTTTCTTATCTGCCATGACAGCAAATTAAATAATAGAAAAGGTACCAACAATGGTACAAGAGAGCACCAGAAGGTATGAGAGAAAAAGGGAAAGGATTACCAACGATGGTAAAGAGAGAATACCTTGTGGTAAAAGTGATAAAGAAAAAGGCCGAAAAACCTGAAGAAATTATGAATGCTAGATGCGATAGGGTAAGAAACAATAAAATATGAACTTTTCTGACAGAAAAGTAATCTGTAAAGTTATTAAACAATTGACTGTACTTGGCTCAAGAGAAGTAGCCTGACACGACCGAATGGCAATGCGGCAAACGAAATCTGAGGTAACAGGGAGAGGGGGATTGTGGGTAAGAGTTTAGCTCGAGAGTTTGAAGCTGACGTGAGCTTGGAAAATGGCCGGCTTGGTTCCGAGGTTGGAACTGATACCCATGCGTAAGGAATGAATGGGGATTAACAATATCAGATGAGAAGTTATAGAAAAGGGGGATGGCAGGTGGGTAACCCGGACTGCAACAGTGAAGACACTTGAACATTTACATTTATGGTAAGTGTACACAACTGTACTATGTTCTTCGTGTTTCACTGTTGCAGTCATTACATTTGGGTAGAATCCCAAAGCTATGGATGGGAGGATGGAACTAAATAGCATCAGGAGTGGCTATAAGGCCCTGCAGAACTGCAGTGGCAAAGCCTGCCCTGGATATGGAGAAGAGAGGCAAATGATAATGCTTTGTGCAGGTATCAGCTTCTAGAATGTCTTTGGTTGGAACTCCTCTGAGAAAGGCTGCTGAGGTAGAGGCAGCCTTGGTGGAATGTGACGCGATTCCCTTAGCACAGGTTTACCATGGTGTAAGTAGCAGAATCAAATGCAGTGGCTTATCCACTTAGAAATAGTCTGCTTTGATATAGCCTTCCCCTCTGATCCTGAAGCAAATTCCACCAGTAGTTGCTCAGACTTTCTTAGAGATTTTGTCCTGTTTAAGTAGAATCTTAGTTGTCTGTGCACATCCAATGAATGCAGAATCCGCTCCCCCTTGTCCTGCGGATTTGGGTAAAATGTTGGCAGGCGAATAGTTTGGTTAAGAGCCACACTGGATACCACCTTAGGCATAAAGGAAGGACTGGTCCTGAGGGACACACTGTCTGGGTAAAAAGTAATAAAAGGCTCCACAGCCATGAGAGCCCATAGTTCTGAAACCCTTTTTGCTGAAGTGACTGCCAAAAGGAAAGCTGTTTTCCGAGATAAAAATGTTATATCCGCAGTAGCTGCTGGTTCAAAAGGAGGCAGGGTGAGTTTTTCCAGCACAAAATTGAGGTCCCATGCAGGAGTTGATGATCTTCTGGGAGGCCTTAAATTTTTGGACCCTCTAAGATACTGTTTTAGCAGATGAGGCTCCATGTTGTAATGAGCCGAGATGGCAGAGGCATGGATTTTTATTGAAGAAAAAGATAGGGCCTTGTCAAGCATCTCAGTTAAGTATTGTAAAATCTGAGAGATATTTGGTTTTGCTGTGTCCGTTCCTTGTGCTTGGTTCCAAGCACAGAATCTCTTCCATTTATCAGCATAAGATTTTCTAGTACTAGGCCTCCTGGATTCCAAAATGACATCCATCACAGATTTACGGAGAGGTGTTGTTTGAATGAATAAATGATCAGCCATGCTGCAAGGTTCAGAGTTTGGAGCTGAGTGTGCAGAATTTGACAGTTCTGCTGAGACAGTAGATGAGGTATTTGAGGCAAGTACCATGGAGGGAGTTGAGACATATTCCTTAGAATTGGGTACCAGTGCTGGCAAGGCCAGTCCGGAGCAATTAGGATCATTTTTGTTTTTTCCTGTCTGACCTTTAGTAAGACCTTGGAGAGAAGAGGCAGAGGGGGAAAGGCATAGACTGATGGGTTTTCCCAACTGAAGGATAGGCATCCACTTTCCATGCTTGTCTGTGATAAGTCCTTGTGCAGAATTTGTCCAGTTGATAATTTTGGGGAGAGGCAAATAGATCTATGTCTGGGATCCCCAATTTCTGTTACCATGCTAAAGATATGTGGATCCAGTTTCCACTCGTGCGGGTCCACAAGATTTCTGCTTAGGTCGTCTGCCAGAGTATTTTGTTTTCCTGGCAGGAATTGAGCTTGAAGATGTACTCGGTAAGTCAAGGCTGGGTTCCACAATGCCATGGCTAGTCTGCAAAGGGGGAGGAATGTGTACCCCCTGCTTATGTACCACATAACCGTGGTGTTGGCCGTCTTTATCAGTAGTTGCCCTGGATGAAGTAAGTCCTTGAAGGCTGTCAGAACATTCTTAACAGCTAGCATCTCTTTCTGGCTGATGTGCAGATGCATTTGTTTTGGGCTTCATATGCCCTGAATGCATCTCCCCAACAGGTGGGCTCCCCAAGCATAGTCTGATTCATCTGTAGTTAGGGTTTGGGTGGCAGGGGGTAGAGTAAATGACAGTCCCTTATTTTGGAGACATGTCTCTGCCCACCAAAGAAACTCCTGTTGTAGGCAGGGAATGAGAGGAATCATTGTTTCCAGACTGTGACAATGTTGACTCCATAAACTTTTTAGGTACCACTGAAGTTTCCTCATATGCAGTCTTGCATATGGAATTAGTAGAATGCAGGATGCCATAAACCCCAAAGGCTGCAGAATTTGTCTTGCAGACAACTGGGTTTTTGTTGCCATCTGTTTGAAGTATGTTGTCAGTTGCCTTTGTTTGTCTGGCGTAAGGTAAGCCATCCAGGCAGTTGTATTCAAGCTTGCACCCAGGAATGCAATTATTTGAGAGGGTACCAGTTGTGATTTCTTTTAGTTTACTGTGTACCCTAGGCAAGTTAGAAGACGTTTTACAGACGCCAGATGCTGAAGAATGCCCTTGTTCTCTGCTTGAATGAGACAGTCATCCAGGTAAGGATAAATATGTATGCTTCTTTGTCTGCAAAATGCAATTACTGGTGCCAGGCATTTTGTAAAGACCCTGGGCGGCGGAGATAAGCCAAAGGGCAATGCACAGAATTGGTAAAGCAAAAAACCTGCCTTGAAGCGGAGGTATCTTCTGCACGATTCCCTTACTGGGATATACAGGTATGCCTCTTAAGTCTAGAGTCACTAACCAAGTGTTTCTGCCCAGCATAGGCAGTAACTGTTGTAAAGTCAGCATTTTGAATTTTGGAATGTCCAGGAACGTGTTCAAAATCGATACATCCAGTACTGGATGCCAGGCATGGTCTTTTCTGGGTACCAGGAACAGTCGAATAAAAACCTTGTCCTTTTTCCTGTTCTGGTACTGGTTGAATAGCTCCCCATATCCATGAGGGACGTAACTTGTTTCTGAGCCTCTGCCCATTGATTTTGTGGCAGATCTGGCCAACCGTTTGGAATTGGCAAAGTATGGAAATGAAATCTGTACCCCTTGCATACTATGTTTAATACCCACTTGTCCTGGGTAATTAACTGCCAATTTTGAGCATGAAGTGCTAACCCCCCCCCCAAGGGGGCTGCCAAAAGATAAGTGCTTGGTGGAGGTAGTGGGAAGTCATGGAGACTGCGTACTGTAGGATTGTGCTTTGTTTCCTCCAGATTTGGAGATGGAGGCACCCCATTGTGCCTACTGAACCTGGGTGGCTGGACTTGTAAGAAATATTTTACAGTTTGCATAGATTTAGCTTTGTCTTCCATTTTCTTTAAAACCTCTTCTGCCTTATTACCAAACAGATTATCATGTTGTAAAGGGGCATCCAACAATTTAGCTTTAACATGATCAGGCAGATTTTGCTCCTTGAGCCAGGCATGCCTTCTGATCATAGATCCAGTAACTGCGGCCCTGCAAGAAGCCTCCAAGGAATCAAAACCACATTGTAAAGTATGCTTTCCAACCTGTTCTGCTGCATGCAATAATGCTTTATTTTCCACACAATCAGAAATAAACACCACTTTCTGTTTCAATAAGCCCATAACATGCTGTTGATATTTAAGCATATGAAACTGGCAGTTTAAGGCCATAATTGCCAAGGTTGCAGACGTATAAACCTTCTTTCCCCATCCATCCAGCGCCCTGGAATCTCTATCAGAGGGGATAGGATTTTTGGCTGTAGAGGCCTTTACACCTTTGGGACCCTGTGAGATGGTCTCAGGATCAGCAGCAGGATTTTTGAATAGAAATTTGTGGGAGTCAGGAACCCTGTAATATCTGTCTGGCTTACTAGGAGCCGGAGGTAGGGAATCAGGAGCCATGCTCGATTCCGAAAACACATCAACAATGTCTAATACAGGAGGTACAGCCAAAGGCCTATGCTGAGGAAGAAGGAAATCCCTAAGCCTCTTTTTTGATTCAGAGAAATCCTGACTCTCCCAATGAAAATGTTCCCTTAAAGTACGCAAGGTTTCTCCAAAAGAACAATCAAGAGGAAATGCAGATGGGATAGATTCTTCTGCATTTGAATCCTCATACAGTGGAATAGAAAATTCCTGATCAGAAGAGGAAAAGTACAGTTTTGTACCTACCATAAATGTAGATGTCCGATAGGTATGCATCTGCAGTCATAACATATGGGTTGTCCTGCCTCAGGCAGCCCTTCGGTCGGCCGGATTCCAAAGTCTGGGTCTGGCCTCGGCTGATGTCGCACTTTCCCCGACGTCAGAGCTTCTGGGGTATAAAGGCATCAGCCGAAGCCATTTTCCTCAGTGTTTCTTGCCCCAGATGCCAGGTGCCCTCTAGGAAGGCTAAATTTGGATAAATGTATAAAGTTCCAAACAGTAGCAAAAAAATATATACATATATACAAACAACCAAATACACCATAATAGATTCCCCCAGTCAGCTGAAAGGGGGTAAGCACCCTAGGAATACCACAGAGGGGAAGGAGGGTGGGTAATCCTGACTGCAGATGCATACCTATCGGACATCTACATTTATGGTAGGTACAAAACTGTACTATGTCCTTCAAGGATGCATCTGCAGTCATAACATATGGGTAGAATACCATAGCCAAACTGGGGGAGGGGGTACTAAGATAAGGAAGGTGTAGTTAAGATCCCCTGTAAAACTGCAGTTGCAAAGCCTGCTCGGGATCTGGAATATAAAGGTAGATTATAATGCTTGGCAAATGTATGCACGGAGCTCCAAGTAGCAGCTTCTAAAATGTCCTTGGTAGCCACCCTCGTAGGAAAGCTGTAGTGGTGGCTGTGGCCCTTGTGGAATGAGGCCTGATATTTTCAGGAGCTGTCTTTCCATGAAAAGAGTAGCAAAAGCGAATGCAATTTCCTATCCATTTTGAAATTGTCTGCTTGGAAATTGCTTTTCCTTGCACCCCAGTTGCATAGGCTACAAAAAGTTGGTCAGTTTTTCTGCTGGTTTTAGTTCTGTCCAGATAGTAGCGTAGCTGTCTGTGTATATCCAAGGTGTGCAAGAGTTTTTCTCCTTTGTTCTGTGGGTTAGGGAAGAACGTAGGCAAATGAATGGCTTGATTCAAGGATACCCTGGATACCACCTTTGGCATGAAAGTAAGATTGGTTCTCAGGGACACTTTCCTGGTGAAAAATAAGGAAAGGCTGCACTGCCATTAATGCCTGTAGCTCGGATACTCTTCTTGCTGAAGTGATTGCTAGAAGGAATGCAGTTTCCCAAGATAAAAATTGTAAGTCTGCTGATGCTGCTGGTTCAAAAGGAGGTAGAGTCAATTTTTCCAGCACGAAATTGAGATCCCATGCAGGTAGAGGGGGTCTTCTTGGAGGTTTAACATTTTTGATCCCTCTCAAAAATTGTCCGAGTAGAGGGTGAGAGAAGATAGGAGGATCTATATTGTATTCTGCAGATATTGCTGAAGCATGAATCTTAATGGAAGAGTAAGACAGGCCATTGTGGAACAATTCTGCTAAGTATTCTAGGATGTGTGCTAGGTTTGCCACTGAGACATCTGTGCCCTTTGATGTGCTCCAAATGAGGAATTTCTTCCATTTAGCTGAGTATGTCTTCCTTGTGGAGGGTCTGCGAGCCTCCAGGATAATGTCCTTGACCCTCTGAGATAAGACAGTTTGGTTTGGTTTTAAGCAATTTTCCAGGCAGTTAGTTGCAGAGTCTTCAAGTTTGGATGCAGGGTCTTGAAATTGTTCTGCGTTAGAAGAAGAGGACATAGGGGTAGAGGCCATGAGTTTGCCTGAGACATGCTTTTCAGTAGCGGATACCAGTGTTGTCTTGGCCAGTCCGGAGCTATTAGTATCACCTTTGGCTGTTCCTCCCTGATCTTCAGTAGAACCTTGTACATCAATGGGAGAGGTGGGAATGCATACACTATTAGGGCATTCCAGCTGAAAGAGAGAGTCCACCCTCCAGGCTTGTGGGTGGTATGTCCTTGAGCAGAATTTCTTCAGTTGGTGGTTGAGAGGGGAGGCGAACAGATCTATCTCTGGCAATCCCCATTTCTTTATGAGTTTGAAGATGTCTGGATGCAGCATCCATTCGTGAGCATCCGTGGTAGTCCTGCTTAAGCTGTCTGCTAGTGAATTCTCTTTTCCTGGTACAAATATGGCCTGCAGCTGGATATTGAGATTCAGGCCTAGGTTCCACAGATCCATTGCCATCTGGCATAGAGGGTAGGAATGCGTGCCTCCCTGTTTGTTTATGTACCACATGACCGTGTTGTTGTCCGTCCTTATCAGCAGATGTCCTTGCTGGGGGAATGGTTTGAATGCCTCGATTGCATGCTTCACTGCCAGCATCTCCTTCTGGTTTATGTGCAAGTTTAGCTGTCCTTGAGGCCATAGGCCTTGGATACATTTGTCCTCCATGTGTGCTCCCCATCCTGGGTCTGAGGCGTCCGTGGTGATGGTCTGCCTTGGTTTTGGTTTCTTGAAAGGCAACCCTCTGTTGGACTGGCAGGCCTGAGCCCACCACAGGAATTCCTTTTGAAGGCATGGAATGATTGGTATCATGGTTTCTAGACTGTCTCTGTGTTGAGACCATACATTCCTTAGGTACCATTGTAATTTCCTCATATGCAGCCTGGCATGTGGGATCAAGATTATGCAGGATGCCATGAAACCCAGGGCCTGCAGGACTTTCCTTGCAGTAAGCTGAGTTTGTCTTGTCAAAGTCATGAAATAATCTGGAAGTTGTTTTTGTTTTTCTTCTGTGAGAAAAGCCATCTGAGTTAATGTGTCCAGATCCGCACCCAAGAAGGTTATCCTTTGGGATGGCACTGGTCTTGACTTTTGGATGTTGACTGTGTATCCCAAGGCCTGTAGCAGGTGTATGACATAGGCCAAATCCTTTATCAATTTTGTCTTGTTGTCTGCTTGTATTAGGCAGTTGTCCAGGTATGGGTAGATTTGAATTCTCTGAAGTCTGCAATGTGCAATTACTGATGCCAGGCATTTCGTGAATACTCTGGGCGCAGTAGATAAGCCAAAGGGCAATGCTGAGAATTGATAATGCTCTGATCCTGCAAGAAATCTGAGGTGTCTTCTGCAATCTGGTCGGATAGGGACGTGCAGGTATGCCTCCTTGAGATCTAGAGTCACCAGCCAAGACTCCTTGCCCAACATGGGAAGAAGTTGCTGTAGGGTCAGCATTTTGAATTTTGGTACAATGAGATATGTGTTCAGTGCGGACAACTCGAGAATAGGCCTCCATTGGTTTTCTTTTCTTGGTACAAGGAATAGTCTGGAGTAAAATCCTTGGCCTTATTCCATAGATGGTACCCTTTCTATCGCTTTCATCTGAAGTAAAATTTTGATTTGTCTTAAAGCCTCTGGCTTCTGATTTGGTGGTAGGTTTGGCATTCCGCTCCTTTTTGGTAAAGTGTGGAAGTGAAACCTGTATCCTTTGTCTATTGTTTGCAATGTCCATGTGTCCTTTGTAATGCAATGCCAGTTTCTTGAGAATAAAGCCAGCTTTCCGCCCAAGGGAGCTTCCAGTTGTTCCCTGGTAGGCGAAATCAGAGTCAAGTCATTGTGTCTGTCCTGTGCTAGTGGTTGTAGTTGCAGCTGTGGCACTACTCCTCTGGTTGGCAGGCTGCCACTGACGGCCCCTATAGGCACCCTTTTGATTGACCTCTGCCTCGAGGGCGTCTATTCCTGCCCCTTTGTGCTCTGGAGGTGTCTGGAAAGGCCCAGTTCTTGGAAGGCCAGTTTCTGCTGAACCTCGGAGGTTGGACCTGTAGAAATTCCTTTACTGTTTGCACAGATTTTGCTTTTTCTTCCACTTTCTTTAGAATCTCCTGTGCAGGGGAGCCAAATAAATTTTGTTTCTCCATTGGAGCATCTAGGAGCTTAGCCTTGACATGGTCTGGCAGGGATTGCTCTTTTAGCCAGGCATGCCTACGAATTACTGCCCCAGTCATAGCTGATCTAAATGAAGCCTCCAGTGCATCATAGCCACATTTTAAGAAATGATTATTGACCTGCTGAGAGTTGTGTACCAAATCCTGAAGGGATTTACGGTCTAAAGGTTCAGGAGAAGAAAGCTTCTTATTCAGCTGATCTAACAAATATTCTTGGTACTGTATCATATGGAATTGACAGTTTAATGCCCTGGCAGAAAGAGTAGCAGATGTATAAACCTTTTTACCCCATCTCTCTAATGCTCTAGACTCTCTTTCAGAGTGTAGGGGATTTTTGGCAGTGGCAGCTGCAACACCTTTTGGGCCCTGTGAAATAGTTTCTGGGTCTGCAGCATGGGCTTTATACAGGTGGAAGTGAGAATCCGGGACCCTGTAGTATCTGTCAGGTTTGGCAGGGGCCGGAGGGAGAGAATCAGGTGCAGAACTAACATCATTATACACATCATCAATTACAGTTAGCACTGGTGGTATGGCTAAGGGCCTATGCTGGGGCAAATGTAAAAAAGTCCTTAGTCTTTTTCTAGAAACAGAAAAATCCTGACCCTGCCATTGAAAGTGTTCCCTCATAGAGTGCAAGGTCTCCCCAAAGGAAAATTCTTCAGGAGGGGAGGCCGAAGGGATAGAGTCTTCAGCATCTGAATCCTCATAAGGAGAAAAGGCCCCTTCCTGATGGTCTGACAAATCAGATCCATCCGTGGAGTAATCAGAGGAGACAGGTTCAGTCCTAGGCCTTTTGTCTGGTGGAGGTTGGGAGGCCCTGTCAGGGTGAGATTGGGAACCCCTAATCAAGGAGATAAGGTCCTCAGCAAGACTGAGAATCTGAGAGCTTGAGGAAGGCCTCTGAGAAGTAGATTTGGCAGGTAAAGCTTTTGAAAGTTTGGCAGCTTTAGCCCTGGAGAAGGCCTTAATAGACATAGAAGCTGGGGGCCTAGCTGCCCCACATGCAGGTGTAGAAATGTCCAATGGAATGGTGTCGGACAAATCTTGAGCACTAACTTCGGTACGGATTTCTGAAGCCGACTCAGCCGGGGCCTCTCTGGCCTCGGTTGTCGGAGGTATGGTTTCTGTTGTAGTAAGAACCGAGGGCTCGGTTTCAGCCGAAACCGAGACACTCGCGGTAGGCCTAGCCGTGGTTTCAGCCGAAACCGCAGGCCGCGAGTGTCGGTCCTTTTCCCTGCGTTTTTTGGCCAAATGCGTAGTCGGAGTCTCCGATGGCATTTTATATGCAAAAGCGGTTCCAAAAAATTCTTCTGCAAACTCCGACCGACGTCTAAGAGTCCGTCGGTCGAAGGAGGCACAGGCTAAACAAGCTGATACGTCGTGGTCTGGGCCTAAGCAAGGAAGGCAGTAAGAATGGAAATCCTTATGAGGTATTTGTTTCCCACAAGTTAAACAATTATTTACTTTGTCTGACATCGGCTGAGGCAAGAGAGAGTCCCAACGGGTACTTAGCTTTTTTCGAAGTCTTCGGTAGCTGAAATCTCTGGATCTGACCGACCAGCACTTGCGAACAGCTTCTGCTTCGGGCACCGCGCGGCAAGAAAGACTGAGGAAAATGGTGTCGGCTGATGCCTTTATACCCCAGAAGCTCTGACGTCGGGGAAAGTGCGACATCAGCCGAGGCCAGACCCAGACTTTGGAATCCGGCCAACCGAAGGGCTGCCTGAGGCAGGACAACCCATATGTTATGACTGCAGATGCATCCTTGAAGGACATCAGAAGAAGTGTAAACCTGATCTGAAGATTCATAATCAGTGTCTTGCCTAGGCCTCTTAGCAGGGGGGGTGGGAACCCCTGATCAGGGTAATTAAGTCCTCAGCCATTTTGATCATCAGCTTTTTAGGCATAGGGGCCTGAGCACGTGGCTCATGCATTGGTCTTTTAGACTTAGAAGTTGTTTTTGATCTTGTTTTTGAAGCTGGCGTCGGTTTTATATAAAAATGCTGAGGCCTGAAAACACTCAGAAGCCGGTGCCTGCTCAGCGGCTCCGGACCCATCCAAGGGAGAGACATCTGCAGGTTCAATACTCTTGAGAATCTCGCGGCATGCCGGACTCCGCATGGGTCTCGGTAGAGGCCTGCGACTCAAAAGTAGCGGGTATTAGGGGCTGCGAAAGCGCCTCACTTAGTACCGGCGACTGGCTTAGGAGAGGCTTCGTCATCAGTTTTGGACCTAGACGGTCTGCCCCTTTTTCTTTGCGTTTTTTGTGAACCCCGGCAGCCGGATTGCTAACAGACGACATTTCAGGGTAATTAAATCTGGATCCAAAATATTTTGAAGCAAAAATATACCGACATTTAATAGTGCGTTCGTTACATCTAGCACAAAACCGACAGCAAGGCACGTTATGATCTGGGCCTAGGCAAGGAATACAGTACAAATGAAAATCCTTATGAGGTATTTGCTTCCCACAAGTAATGCAATTAGTAACTTTTACTGACATCGGTAAGGAGCAAGAAAAAATTTCCCCAACGAGGTACTTAGCTTTAGCTGAAGACTTCAGTTCTGAAAATCGAATGCGAAAATTTCAGGAGTTGGCCGACCGGCACTTGCAAACTGCTTCTGCTTCGGGTGCCGCGCAGCAAGAAAGATGGAATAAAATGGCGTCGGCTGCATGTTTTATACCCGTGACGACCTGACGTCATGGAAGAGGAGACAGCAACTGACGCAGGACCCAAGACTGTTATTCAGGTCGACTGAGGGCAACCTGCCAGCAGATTACCCAAATGTAATGACTGCAACAGTGAAACACGAAGAAAGTACAGTTTTGTACCTACCATAAATGTAGATGTCCGATAGGAATGCATCTGCAGTCCTTACAAATGGGTTGTCCTGTCGTCAGGCAGCCCTTCGGTCGGCCGGATTCCAAAGTCTGGGTCTGGCCTCGGCTGGTGTCGCACTTCACCCGACGTCATAGCTGCAGTTCTTCGGGTATAAAGGCATCAGCCGACGCCATTTTCCTCAGTGTTTCTTGCCCCAGATGCCCTCTTGGAAGGCTAAATTTGGATAAATGCCAATGTTTCCAAATAGTAGAGAGCAAACACAAAAAATAAGCATGTATGTACATATATACAAACAAATACACCATAAAAGATCCCCCAAAGCTAGCTATAAGATGGGCAAATACCCTAGGAGTACCACAGAGGGGAAGGCGGGTGGGTAATCCTGACTGCAGATGCATTCCTATCGGACATCTACATTTATGGTAGGTACAAAACTGTACTATGTCCTTCAAGGATGCATCTGCAGTCCTTACAAATGGGTAGAATACCATAGCCAAACTAGGGGAGGAGGAAAAAAGAGAGATTATGGTGCAGTTAGGATCCCTTGCAAAACAGCAGTGGCAAAACCTGCTCGGGATCTAGAGTATAAAGGTAAATTATAATGCTTGGCAAATGTATGCACGGAGGTCCAAGTAGCAGCCTCTATAATGTCCTTGGTAGCCACTCCTCGTAAGAAAGCTGTGGTAGTGGCTGTAGCCCTTGTAGAGTGAGGCCTGATGTTCTCTGGAGTTTTCTTTCCATGGTAGGAGTAACAAAATCTAATGCAATTTCCTATCCACTTGGAGATTGTCTGTTTTGAAATTGCTTTTCCTTCCCTTCCTGTTGCATATGCTACCAGTAGCTGGTCAGTTTTTCTATTGACCTTGGTCCTGTCCAGGTAGTAGCGGAACTGTCTATGTACATCCAAGGTATGCAACAGTCTTTCTCCCCTGTTCTGTGGGTTGGGGAAGAATGTAGGTAGGTGGATAGCCTGATTTAAAGACACTCTGGATACCACCTTAGGCATAAATGTAGGATTTGTTCTCATGGACACTATCTTGATGGAAGATCAGGAAGGGTTGCACTGCCATTAATGCCTGTAGTTCAGATACCCTTCTTGCTGAAGTGATTGCCAGCAGGAAAGCAGTCTTCCATGATAAGTATTGTAATTCTGCTGTTGCTGCTGGTTCGAAAGGAGGAAGTGTCAATTTTTCTAGCACAAAGTTCAAGTCCCATGCTGGCAATGGTGGTTTCCTAGGAGGTTTTACATTTTTAATTCCTCTCAGAAACTGCCTGAGCAGAGGATGTGAGAAGACAGGAGGATCCAAGCTGTATTCTGCTGAAATAGCTGATGCATGTATCTTGATGGAAGAATAGGACAGGCCTGTGTGGAAGAGCTCTGCCAAGTATTCCAGGATGTTGGCTATGCTTACCAGTGACACATCTTCTCCCTTTGCAGTACTCCAAATGAGATATCTTTTCCATTTTGCTGCATAATTTTTTCTTGTTGAGGGTCTGCGAGCCTCAAGGATAATGTCTTTAACCCTTTGGGATAAATTTGGGTTAATTGATCTTATGTAATGTTCCAGGCAGTCAGCTGCAGAGTTTTCAGGTTTGGATGCAGGATGTTGTAGTTTTTCTGTGTTAACAGCAATGGAACCAGGGGTAGTGTCCATATTTGTTCCCGAGACATGCTCCTCAGTAATGGGTACCAATGTTGCCTTGGCCAGTCTGGAGCTATCAGAATGATCCTTGGACGGTCCTCTTTGATCTTCAATAGCACCTTGTGCATCAAAGGAAGTGGTGGGAATGCATATGCTGTCAGGTTTTTCCAACTGAAAGATAGGGAGTCCACCTTCCAAGCAAGTGGGTGGTACGTCCTTGTGCAGAATTTCTTTAGCTGGTGACTGCGTGGGGATGCAAATAAGTCTATTTCTGGGAGTCCCAATTTTCTTGTAATGTCTTTGAAGATGTCCGGATGCAGCATCCATTCGTGGGCATCCGTGGTAGTCCTGCTTAATATGTCTGCTAGAATGTTTTCTTTTCCCGGTACAAAAATTGCTTGTAACTGAATGTTGTAGCTCAGAGCCACATTCCATAGGTCCAGTGCCATCCGGCATAGAGGGTATGAATGTGTGCCTTCCCTGTTTGTTGATGTACCACATAACTGTGGTGTTGTCTGTCCTTATCATCAACTGACCTTCTCGGAGAAATGGTCTGAATGTCTGGATTGCCAATTTTACTGCCAGCATTTCCTTTAGATTTATGTGCAGGTGCAGCTGGTCTTGAGTCCATAAGCCTTGTATGCACTTGTCCAGCATGTGGGCCCCCCAACCGAGGTCTGAGGCGTCCGTTGTGATGGTTTGGCTTGGTTGAATGCTGTAGAAGGGCAATCCTGTGTTTGATTGACAGGCCTGAGCCCACCATAGGAACTCTTGCTTCAGGCATGGGATTATTGGAATTTTGGTTTCTAGGCTGTGCTTGTGTTGAGACCATAAATTCTTTAGGTACCACTGTAGCTTTCTCATATGCAGTCTGGCATGAGGGACCAGTATTATGCAGGATGCCATGAAGCCCAGGGCTTGCAGTACTTTTCTTGCTGTTAGATGGTTCTGCTTTGTTAATGCCAAGAAGTAGAGAGATAGTTGCTCCTGCTTTTCTACAGTTAGGAATGCCATTTGCTTTGATGTGTCCAGCTCTGCACCCAAAAAGGTTATTCTTTGGGATGGTATCAGCCTTGACTTTTTTATATTGACTGTATATCCCAGGGCTTGTAGCAGGTAAATGACTCTTTGTAAGTCTTCTGTTAGCTTGTTTTTGTTGTCCGCTTGTATCAGGCAGTCGTCCAGGTAGGGGTAAATTTGGATTCCCTGAAGCCTGCAATGAGCAATTACTGATGCCAGGCATTTCGTGAACACTCTGGGCGCAGCAGATAAGCCAAAGGGCAATGCTGAGAATTGATAATGCTCTGATCCTGCAAGAAATCTGAGGTATCTTCTGCAATTTGGTCGTATGGGGACATGCGGGTATGCCTCCTTGAGATCTAGAGTTACCAGCCAAGACTCCTTGCCCAGCATGGGATGAAGCTGCTGTAGAGTCAGCATTTTGAATTTTGGAACAATGAGGAATGTGTTTAAAGCGGACAGGTCGAGAATAGGCCTCCATTTGCTCTCTTTTCTTGGTACCAGGAAGAGTCTGGAGTAAAATCCATTTCCTTGTTCCATAGATGGTACCTTTTCCACAGCTCTCATCCTTAATTGAGATATTTGTTTTAGAGCTTCTGCCTTTTGAGTTGGTGGTAGGTTTGGCATTCCTCTCTTTCCTGGTAGAGTATGGAAATGAAACCTGTAACCTTGGTCTATAGTTTGCAAAATCCACTTGTCCCTTGTGATGTAATGCCAGTTCTTTGAAAATAAAGCTAGCTTTCCGCCTAAGGGTGCTTCTAGTTATTCCCTGGTAGGCGGTGCCAGAGCCAAGTCACTGTGATTTGTCTTGCTGCAGTGGTGGTGGCTGCCTCTGTGCCTCGCTGGTTGTTACCCTGCCACTGGCGTCCCCTGTAGGCACCCCTGGATTGGTTTCTGCCTCTTGAACGCCTATTCCTGCCTCTCTGTGCTTTAGAGGAGTCTGGAAAGGACCAATTTTTGGAGGGCCAATTCCTGCTAAACCTTGGAGGTTGGACCTGTAAGAAATCTTTCACTGTTTGTACAGATTTTGCCTTCTCTTCCATCTTCTTCAGTACCTGTTGTGCAGGAGAACCAAATAAATTGACCTTGTCCATGGGAGCATCTAATAGTTTTGATTTGACATGGTCCGGTAAGGCCTGCTCTTTCAACCATGCATGCCTTCTGATAACTGTGCCAGTCATGGCTGATCTAAAGGAAGCCTCCAGTGCATCATAGCCACATTTTAAAGAATGGTTACTAACTTGCTGAATGTTATGTACCATTTCCTGAACAGATTTTTGGTCTAATGCTTCGTCAGAGGACAGTTTTTTGGTTAACTGGTCTAGCATAAATTCTTGATACTGGATCATGTGAAATTGACAGTTCAAGGCCCTAGCTGAAAGAGTAGCAGAAGTGTAAACTTTTTTACCCCATCTCTCTAAGGATCTGGATTCCCTTTCAGAGGGGAGGGGGTTTTTAGCAGAGGTAGCTGCTACAGCCTTAGGCCCTTGGGAGATAGTCTCGGGATCTGCAAAAGGAGCCTTATACAAATGGTAATGCGTGTCCGGGACCCTGTAGTATCTATCAGGCTTAGCAGGGGCCGGAGGTAGAGAATCAGGAGCAGTACAAGCATCATTAAATGCATCATCTACAACAGAAAGAACTGGAGGTATGGCTAAAGGCCTATGTTGTGGTAAATGCAGAAAAGTCCTAAGCCTTTTTCTGGAGTCTGAAAAATCCTGGCCTGCCACTGAAATTGTTCCCTCATTGCATGCAAGGTTTCCCCAAAGGAAAATTCCTCAGGCGGAGAGGCAGAAGGAATGGACTCTTCAGCATCAGAGTCTTCATAAGGGGAGAAAGGAGCCTCTGGAGGGTCTGTCTCATTTGAATCATCAGAGGATTCATCTGTAGAAATAGGCTGAGGGGGCTCTGCTCTAGGCCTTTTTTCTGGTGGAGGCTGAGAGGCCCTGTCTGGATGAGGTTGGGATCCCCGGATTAAAGAAATGAGATCCTCTGCCAAACTAAGGAGTTGTGAACTAGAGCGAGGCCTGTGAGAGGGGGGCTTAGCAGGCACAGTTTTAGTAGTCTTAGCTGCTTTAGCCCTGGCAAAGGCCTTAATGGACATGGCTGCAGGTGGCCTAGCAGCTCCACGTGCTGGGGTTGAAGTATCCAAGGGAATAGTATCAGATAGTTCCTGAGAAACTGCAACAGCAGGTGGGATTTCAGAGGCCGACTCCACGAGGTTGGAAGAGGCCTCGGTAGAAGGTAAGTTTTCGGCTGAAGGAAGAACCGCTTGCTCGGTTTCAGCCGAAACAGAGACACTGGCGGTTGGCTTAACCGCGGTTTCGGCCGAAACCGCGGACTGCAGTGTCGGTCCTTTTCATGCTTTTTAGACATTTGCGTAGTCGGAGGATCCGACGGCATAATATAAGCGAAATCGGAGCCGAAAAACTCTTCAGCAAATTCAGACCGACGTCTAAGTGTCCGCCGGTTAAAAGAAGCACAGGCTAGACAAGCTACTACGTCGTGGTCTGGGCCTAAACAGGGTAAGCAGTAAGAGTGGAAATCTTTATGAGGTATTTGTTTCCCACAAGTTAAACAGTTATTCACTTTTTCTGACATTGGCTGAGGCAAGAAAGAGTCCCCAACGGGGTACTTAGCTTTTTAGAAGTCTTCGAAGTAGTATTCGGTAGTAGTAATCTCTGGTTCTGACCGACCGGCACTTGCGAACAGCTTCTGCTTGGCGCCACGCAAGAAAGACTGAGGAAAATGGCGTCGGCTGATGCCTTTATACCCGAAGAACTGCAGCTATGACGTCGGGTGAAGTGCGACACCAGCCGAGGCCAGACCCAGACTTTGGAATCCGGCCGACCGAAGGGCTGGCTGACGACAGGACAACCCATTTGTAAGGACTGCAGATGCATCCTTGAAGGACATCATCTGTTTGATGACAAGGTGTGAGAAGAGAGGTGGCTCTGTACTGTAATGAGCAGAGATGGCAGAGGCATGAATTTTAATAGAGGAGAAGGACAAACCCTTGTGTAGTAGGTCTGCTAGGTAATCCAGGATGAGAGGTAGGGAGGGCTGTGCTGTTTTGGCTCCCTTAGCCTGGAACCAGGTGCAAAACCTTTTCCACTTGTCAGCATAGGATTTTCTAGTGCTGGGGCATCTGGCCTCACGTATAACATCCAGGACTTGTTTGCTTAGGCTGACAGCTTGAGGAAAGGTCAGGGAATAAGCTAGGCTGCCAGGTTCAGGGTTTGCAATTGTGGATGCATGAATTCTCCATTCTTCTAGGTCAGGAGTGTTAGGATCTGAGGTAGGTGCCATGGTGGTAGGGGTGACAGGCTGCGCAGCAGTGGGTACCAGTGCTGTCATGGCCAGTCTGGGGCAATCAAGATTGCCCTTGGTTTTTCCTCCCTTATTTTGAGCAGTACCTTTGAAATGAGTGGTAGAGGGGGAAATGCATAGATCAAGACATTTACCCATTGAAAATAGCGCAACCACTTTCCAGGCCTTGCAGTGAGGTTCCCTGGTGCAGAATTTGCTGAGCTGCTGAGCAAAGAGGTCCACCTTCAGGGTGCCCCATTTATGTGTTACAAGGATGAAGGTTCTGTGGTCTAGCTGTCACTCGTGTGGGTCTAAGCAGGTTCCTGCTTAAGTTGTCTGCCAGAGAGTTTAGGGAGCCTGGCAGGAATTGTGCTAGCAGGTGTACTTGCATGGCTGAGGCCGTGTGCCAAAGGGTCATGGCAAGACTGCAGAGTGGATAAGAGTGAGGCCCTCCCTGCTTGTTGATGTACCACATCACTGTGGTGTTGTCGATGTACCACATCACTGTGGTGTTGTCTGCTTTGATCACTAGAGGCCAAGGGGAGAGTAGGGGTCTGAAAGCTGTCAGGAAGTGCTGAACAGCTAGCATCTCTTTTTGGTTGATGTGCAGATGTATTTGATTTGGGCCCCAATGGCCCTGAATGTACCTGCCGTTCAGGTGTGCACCCCAGGCATAGTCTGATGCGTCTGTGGTGAGGGTCCGGGCGGTGTGGGGTTGTGAGAAAGGAAGTCCCTTGTTGTGGTTGCATGCCGCTGCCCACCAAAGAAAATTTTATTTATTTGACTTTTGTTGACCGGGATAGTCTAACTGGATATATGTCCATTTTCAGTAGAGTCCCGGGAAGATGAGCTCCAAGAGATTATCATACTGCAAGCATTCTGGTAACAGTTTGTTATACAGATAAACACTAGAAATTTCAACAGTTTAGAGAATTCCACAGTTCGTACAAAATTTTGTTGTGAAAGCATTGGATAAGATATTATTGGGTTTATATACAATATACTATACTAGTAACTAGTTGTTATACAGAATATATACTTCAAATTTTAACAGTTCAAACAGTGTAACAGTTTGTACAAATCTTGTTGCAAGCCTTAGGTAAGCTATTTTTGACTTTATATACAATAGACTTGAACTAGGCATGTTAAATTAACTATTGGGATAAGATATAACTTTGCCAAGGATAGGCCTTGATAGAGAAAGGTGCAGACAAAGCAGGCATAAGGTCTGTAGTGAGACAAAGCAGGCATAAGGTCTGTAGTGAGGGTAACAGGGATACAAGCCGAGATTAGTCTGGATTTGTACAGGGACATAACCAATGTGTTTTAAGGTAGTTTTTGAGACTGTGCTTAAAAAGTATAAAAGAAGACAGCGATGTTAGTTCATGAGGGAGTTGGTTCCAATATTTTCCAACTGCATTAGAGAACAGAGCATCTCCTGACATGTTGTTAGATTTACATGTTGATACAAGTAGTTTATTAGATGAGCATAAGGTCTTAAGGTTTTTATATTGGGTAATGATGTTAGAAAGTATTGGGGTATTGGTAGGTTGGAAGAGGGTCTTGTGGGCAATGATGAATTAGACAGGGTACCACAGGTATGACAGTTTCCAGGTCTTGAGAGTATTGACATCAAAGGCTTTTTAGGCACCACTGTAGTTTCCTCATATACAGTCTGGCATATGGAATGAGTAGAATGCAAGAGTCTATGAACCCTAGAGCTTGCAGGATTTTCCTTGCAGATAATTGGGTTCTGGTGGCTAGTTGAGAGAAGTAGCCTGTCAGGTAGGTTTGTTTTCCTGGAGTAAGAAATGCCATCTGGGATGCTGTGTCCAGGCTTGCTCCCAGGAATACAATTTTTTTGTGTGGGGACTAGTTTTGATTTCTTTTTGTTGATAGTATACCCCAGGGAGGTCAGTAGGTCCTTTACAAAGGTCAGGTGCTGTAACAGCTTTTCCTGTCTGCCTGAATTGGGCAATCATATAAGTAAGGGTAAATCTGAATATTTCTTTGTCTGCAAAAAGCAATGGCTGGAGCCAAGCATTCTGTGAAAACTCTGGGAGCAGTGGATAAGCCAAAGGGAAATGCAGATAACAGAAAGTGCATAGATCCTGCCCTGAAACGTACATATTTCCTGCAAGATTCCCTGATTGGGATGTGTAGGCAGACCTCTCTTAGGTTTAGGGTTGCTAAAAAAGCATCCTTGGAAAGCATAGGAAGAAGCTGCTGGAGGGTGAGCATTTTGAATTTTGGTACCACCAGAAAGGTGTTTAGAATGGACAGATCGAGGATTGGGTGCCAGGTGCCCTCTTTTCTGGGTACGAGGAAGAGTCTGGAATAGAAACCTTGGCCTATCTGGCCTGCAGGAACACGCTGTATTGCCTTCATGGAGAGCAGGGAAAGGACTTGCTTTTTGGCCTCTGCCCACTGGTTTGGAGGGAGATCTGGGAACCCATTTGGGGTTGGTAGTGTGTGGAAATAAAATTTTTATCCCTGGGACACTATGTTGAGGACCCATCGGTCATTGGTAATAGAGGCCCAGTTATTTGCATGGAAGGACAGTTTTCCTCCTGGGGGGGGGGGGGGGCACAAGTAGGTGTGCAGCGGTAAGGGGTGGAAGTGTGAAGTCATTGTGAGTTCTTACCATAAGGGGGTGGCTTAGCACTCCCTGTTTTTGAAGTGGGGAAACTCCATTGCTTAAATCTCTGCATTCCCCGTGACTGTTGTCTGGGGGGGGTCTGCTTCCCCTGGGTCTGGGCTGAGCTGGCCTGAAGGGGGCTGGAAAGGACCAGTGCTTGGAGGGGAACTGCCTACTGAACCTCGGAGGCTGGACCTGTAAAAAGTTTAACGGTCTGCATAGATTTAACTTTTTATTCCATCTTTTATAAGACCTCTTCTGCCTTGGTGCCAAACAAATTTTCTTTGTTCAATGGTGCGGCCAATAATTTTGATTTGACATGGTCTGGCAAGGTCTGTTCCTTTAGCCAAACATGCCTTCTAAAGGACAGAACCAGTGACTGCTGCCCTGCAAGATGCTTCTAGGGCGTTAAAGCCACATTGCAAGGTGTGCTTAGAAGCTTGGCTTGCAGAATGCATAAGCTCTTGTAATTCTTTACTTTCTTCACAAGCAGGAAAGGAAGATATTTTTTGTTTGATGAGTTCCATGGTATGCTGCTGATATTTCAGCATATGGAACTGACAATTTAGTGCTCTAATAGCAAGAGTTGCAGAGGTGTACACTTTTTTACCCCATCTGTCTAAAGCTCGGGAATCCCTGTCTGAGGGGGTGGGATTCTTAGCTGTGGTTGCTTTAATTCTTTTTGGTGCTTGGGAGATGACCTCTGGGTCAGCAGTAGGAATTTTGAAAAGGAATTTGAGAGAGTCGGGGAGTTTGCAGTGCCTGTCATCCACAACATCCAGGACAGGAGGAATGGCTGAAGGTCTGTGCTGTGGTAAATCTAAGAATTCCCAGAGTCTCTTTTTTGACTGAGGATAGTCCTGACATTCCCATTGGAAATGCTCCCTTACAAGTATGTAGGGTTTCACCAAATGAAAAATCCTCGGGAGGAGAGGCAGAAGGAATGGATTCCTCTGCATCAGAATCCTTATAAGCAGAGAGGGGTTGCACTATTCAGAAACCTCAGTCTCATCGGGACTCCTGTTAGATAAAACCACTGGGGACAAGTCTTTTTCTTTTGGAAGGGGTAGCCTGGCTTCCCCTAATAAGCATAATAAGGTCTTCTGCCATTTTATGCAATTGAGATTGAGGCATGGAAGCAGGTGCCTTAGCTTGGGTCGTCTGTATTTTAGGCGTAGTTTGTACCCTGAGCATTACAAACTCAGTAGTTTTAGAAAGAACTGAAGACGCGAAAGAAGTAGTCGGTTTAATGTCGAGAATCGGTATTGCTAAGAACTTCCTCGGAAGCCGGTGCCTACTCAGCGGCTCCGGACCCATCCAAGGTAGAGACATCTGCAGGATCCTTAGTCGAAGAAGAGTCTTGCGGCATACCGCAATCCGAACGGGTCTCGTAAGTGGTCTGTGAATCCACAGAAACGGGCATCAGGGGCTGCAAAAGAACCTCACGGAGGACTGGAGAACTGACAACTAGCTTAATGGAACCGTAGGTGGCAGTTTTGGACCTGTGCGGTCTGTCTCTGTCTTTATCATTATGTTTTTTTTAGAAGATTGGTAATCGGATGGCTTACCGAAGTCATATCGGAATATGAGGACTGAGAGTGAAAATATTTAGCTGCAATAAGGGCCCGACGATGCATAGTTCTGGCGTTGAACAAAGCACAAAAGCGACAGCGAGGGATGTCGTGGTCTGGGCCTAAACAGGTGACGCAGTAAGAATGGAAGTCTGGGTCGGGTATTTGTTTTCCACAGGCGAGACAATTGTTAACTTTTTGACATTGGTTAGAGCAAGAAAAAAGGATCCCCAATGGGGTACTTAGCTTTAGAAGACTTCAACTTCAATTCTGAAATGAAAACTCAAGTAGCGGCCGATCGGCACTCGTGCAAACTGCTTCTGCTTCGGGCTCCTCGGCAAGAAAGACTGATGTAATGGCGTCGGCTGCCTGATTTTATACCTCTGATGACCTGATGTCAGTCCTGGAGTGAAGGCAACCAACAGAGAAATACTAAGTCTCTGGTATTCGGGCCAACTGTGGGCTACCCCCTGGCAGGATAAAGTACAGTTTTGTACCTACCATAAATGTAGATGCCCGATAGGCATGCATCTGCAGTCCTTACCAATGGGTTGTCCTGTCGTCAGGCAGCCCTTCGGTCAGCCGGATTCCAAAGTCTGGGTCTGGCCTCGGCTGGTGTCGCACTTCACCCAACGTCATAGCTGCAGTTCTTCGGGTATAAAGGCATCAGCCGACGCCATTTTCCTCAGTGTTTCTTGCCCCAGATGCCAGGTGCCCTCTAGGAAGGCTAAATTTGGATAAATGCAAATGGTTCCAAATAGTAGAGAGCAAACAAAAAATAAGCATGTATGTACATATATACAAACAAATACACCATAATAGATTCCCCCAGCTAGCTACAAGATGGGCAAATACCCTAGGAGTACCACAGAGGGAAGGAGGGTGGGTAACCTGACTGCAGATGCATGCCTATCGGACATCTACATTTATGGTAGGTACAAAACTGTACTATGTCCTTCAAGGATGCATCTGCAGTCCTTACAAATGGGTAGAATACCACAGCCAAACTGGGGGAGGAGGAGAAATAAGATTATGGTGTAGTTAAGATCCCTTGCAAAACAGCAGTGGCAAAACCTGCTCGGGATCTGGAGTATAAAGGTAAATTATAATGCTTGGCAAATGTATGCACGGAGCTCCAAGTAGCAGCCTCTAAAATGTTTTTGGTAGCCACTCCTCGTAAAAAAGCTGTGGTAGTGGCTGTAGCCCTTGTAGAGTGAGGCCTGATGTTTTCTGGAGTTTTCTTCCCATGGTAGGAGTAACAAAATCTAATGCAATTTCCTATCCACTTAGAGATTGTCCGTTTTGAAATTGCTTTTCCTTCCATTCCTGTTGCATATGCTACCGGTAGCTGGTCAGTTTTTCTATTGCTCTTGGTCCTGTCCAGGTAGTAACGTAATTGTCTATGTACATCCAAGGTATGCAACAGTCTTTCTCCCCTGTTCTGTGAGTTGGGGAAGAATGTAGGTAGGTGGATAGCTTGATTTAAAGATACCCTGGAGACCACCTTTGGCATAAAAGTAGGATTAGTTCTCATGGACACTATCTTGATGGAAGATCAGGAAGGGCTGTACTGCCATTAATGCCTGTAGCTCAGATACCATTCTTGCTGAAGTGACTGCAAGCAGGAAAGCAGTTTTCCATGATAAGTACTGTAATTCTGCTGTTGCTGCTGGCTCGAAAGGAGGGAGTGTCAACTTTTCTAGCACAAAGTTCAAGTCCCATGCTGGCAATGGTGGCTTCCTAGGTGGCTTTACATTTTTAATCCCTCTCAGAAACTGCCTGAGTACAGGATGTGAGAAGACTGGAGGATCCAAGTTGTATTCTGCTGAAATAGCTGATGCATGAATCTTAATGGAAGAATAGGACAGGCCGTTGTGGAAGAGCTCTGCCAAGTATTCCAGGATGTTAGCTATGTTTACCAGTGACACATTCTCTCCTTTTGCAGTACTCCAAATGAGATATATTTTCCATTTTGCTGAATAATTTTTTCTTGTTGAGGGTCTGCGAGCCTCCAAGATAATGTCTTTAACCCTTTGAGATAAATCTGGGTTATTTGGTCTTATGCAATGTTCCAGGCAGCCAGCTGCAGTGTTTTCAGGTTTGGATGCAGGGTTTTGAAGTTGTTCTGTGTTAACAGCAAGGGAACTAGGGGCAGAGGCCATATTTGTTCCCGAGACATACTCCTCAGTAATGGGTACCAATGTTGCCTTGGCCAGTCTGGAGCTATCAGGATGATCCTTGACGGTCTTCTTTGATCTTCAATAGCACCTTGTGCATCAAAGGAAGAGGTGGGAATGCATATGCTGTCAGGTTTTTCCAACTGAAAGATAAGGAGTCCACTTTCCAAGCAAGTGGGTGGTACGTCCTTGTGCAGAATGTTTTCAGTTGGTGATTGTGTGGGGATGCAAATAAGTCTATTTCTGGTAGTCCCCATTTCCCTGTAATGGTTTTGAAGATGTCCGGATGCAGCATCCATTCGTGGGCATCCGTGGTAGTTCTGCTTAGGATGTCTGCTAGTATATTTTCTTTTCCTGGCACAAAAATTGCTTGTAGCTGAATGTTGAAGCTCAGTGCCACATTCCAAAGGTCCATTGCCATCCGGCATAGAGGGTATGAATGTGTGCCTCCCTGTTTGTTGATGTACCACATAACTGTGGTGTTGTCCGTCCTTATCAGCAGTTGACCCTGTCAAAGAAATGGTCTGAATGCCTGAATTGCCAGCTTTACTGCCAGCATTTCCTTTTGATTTATGTGTAGGTGCAGCTGGTCTTGAGTCCATGAGCCTTGTATGCACTTGTCCAGCATGTGTGCCCCCCAACTGAGGTCTGAGGCGTCTGTCGTGATGGTCTGGCTTGGTTGAGTGCTGTGGAAGGGCAGTCCCTTGTTTGATTGACAGGCCTGAGCCCACCATTGGAATTCTTGTTTTAGGCATGGAATTATTGGAATTTGGGTTTCTAGGCTGTGCTTGTGCTGAGACCATAAATTCCTTAGGTACCACTGTAACTTTCTCATATGTAGTCTGGCATGTGGAATCAATATTATGCAGGATGCCATGTAACCGAGAGCTTGCAGGACTTTTCTTGCTGTTAGCTGGTTCTGCTTTATTAATGCCATGAAGTAAAAAGGGAGTTGCTCCTGTTTTTCTACTGTCAGGAATGCCATTTGTTTTGATGTGTCCAGATCTGCACCCAAGAAGGTTATCCTTTGGGATAGTATCAGCCTTGACTTTTTTATATTGACTGTGTATCCCAGGGCTTGTAGTAGATGAATGACCCTTTCCAAATCTTTCGTTAATTTGTTTTTGTTGTCCGCTTGTAACAGGCAGTCGTCCAGGTAAGGGTAAATTTGAATTCCCTGAAGCCTGCAATGAGCAATTACTGATGCCAGGCATTTCGTGAATACTCTGGGCGCAGTAGATAAGCCAAAGGGCAATGCTGAGAAATGATAATGCTCTGATCCTGCAAGAAATCTGAGGTATCTTCTGCAATTTGGTCGTATGGGGACGTGCAGGTATGCCTCCTTGAGATCTAGAGTTACCAGCCAAGACTCCTTGCCCAGCAGGGGAAGAAGCTGCTGTAGGGTCAGCATTCTGAATTTTGGAACAATGAGGTATGTGTTTAAAGCGGACAGGTCGAGAATAGGTCTCCATTGGTTTTCTTTTCTTGGTACCAGGAAGAGTCTGGAGTAAAATCCTTGCCCTTGTTCCATAGATGGTACCCTTTCTACAGCTCTCATCCTTAGTAAGTGAGTTATTTGTTCTAGAGCTTCTGTCTTCTGATTTGGAGGTAGGTTTGGCATTCCTCTCTTCCTTGGTAGAGTATGGAAGTGAAACCTGTAACCTTGGTCTACTGTCTGTAAAATCCATTTGTCTCCTGTGATGTAATGCCAGTTTACTGAAAATAAGGCTAGCTTCCCGCGTAAGGGTGCCTCTAGTTGTTCCCTGGTAGGCGGTGCCAGAGCCAAGTCACTGTGATTGTCCTGTGGAAGTGGTGGTGGCTGGATCTGTGGCTGTACCTCGCTGGTTGTTAGCCTGCCACTGACGTCCCCTGTAGGCACCTCTGGATTGACCCCTGCCTCTTGAGCGCCTATTCCTGCCTCTCGGAGCTCTGGAGGTGTCTGGAAAGGACCAATTCTTGGAAGGCCAGTTCCTGCTAAACCTTGGAGGCTGGACCTGTAAGAAATCCTTGACTGTCTGGACAGATTTTGCTTTCTCTTCCACCTTCTTCAGCACCTGCTGCGCAGGGGAGCCAAACAAATTGAGCTCATCCATGGGAGCATCTAGGAGCTTTGATTTAACATGGTCTGGTAAGGACTGCTCTTTTAACCATGCATGTCTTCTGATCACTGTGCCAGTCATGGCTGATCTAAAGGAAGCCTCCAGTGCATCATAGCCGCATTTTAAGGAATGATTACTGACCTGCTGAATGTTATGTACCATTTCCTGTACAGATTTTTTGTCTAATGGTTCATCCGAGGACAGTGTTTTAGTTAATTGGTCTAACATAAATTCCTGATACTGAATCATGTGGAATTGACAGTTCAAGGCCCTAGCTGAAAGAGTAGCAGAAGTGTAAACTTTTTTACCCCATCTCTCTAAGGCCCTAGATTCCCTTTCAGAGGGAGGGTTTTTGGTAGAAGTAGCTGCTACAGCCTTGGGTCCCTGGGAGATGGTTTCGGGATCTGCAAAAGGGGCCTTATACAAATGATAATGTGTGTCCGGAACCCTGTAGTACCTATCGGGCTTAGCAGGGCCGGAGGAAGAGAATCAGGAGCAGTACAAACATCATTAAAAGCATCATCCACAACAGTAAGTACTGGAGGAATGGCTAAAGGCCTATGCTGTGGCAAATGCAAAAAGGTTCTAAGCCTTTTCCTAGAGTCTGAAAAATCCTGGCCCTGCCATTGAAATTGTTCCCTCATAGCATGCAAGGTTTCCCCAAAAGAAAATTCCTCAGGCGGAGAGGCAGAAGGAATGGACTCTTCTGCATCAGAGTCCTCATAAGGAGAAAAGGGCTCTGGAGGGTTTGAATTATCTGATTCATCAGGGGAGCCATCTGAAGAAACTGGCTCAGGGTGCTCTACTCTAGTCCTCTTCTCTGGAGGTGGGTGAGAGGCCCTGTCTGGATGTGGTTGGGATCCCCGGATCAAAGAAATGAGATCCTCTGCAAGACTAAGCATTTGTGAACTAGAGCTAGGCCTGTGAGAGGGGGTCTTAGCAGGCACAGATTTGGTAGTTTTTGCTGCTTTAGCCCTGGCAAAGGCCTTAATCGACATGGATGCAGGAGGCCTAGCAGCTCCACGTGCAGGGGTAGAAATATCCAAAGGGATAGTATCAGATAAATCCTGTGAACGTGAAAGAGCAGGTGGGATTTCAGTAGCCGATTCAGCCAGGCTGGAAGAGGCCTTGGTAAGTGGCAAGCTTTCGGCCTAAGGAAGAACCGTGGACTCGGTTTCAGCCGAAACCGAGACACTCGCGGTTGGCTTAACCCCGAAACCGCGGACCGCGAGTGTCGGTCCTTTTCCTTGCGCTTTTTAGAAATTTGCGTAGTCGGAGTATCCGACGGCATAATGTAAGCAAAATCGGAGCCGAAAAACTCTTCAGCAAATTCCGACCGACGTCTAAGCGTCCGTCAGTTGAAAGAAGCACAGGCTAGACAAGCTGCTACGTCGTGGTCTGGGCCTAAGCAAGGTAAACAGTAAGAGTGGAAATCTTTATGAGGTATTTGTTTCCCACAAGTTAAACAGTTATTCACTTTTTCTGACATCGGCTGAGGCAAGAAAGAGTCCCCAACGGGGTACTTAGCTTTTTAGAAGTCTTCGGTACTTGTAGTAGTAATCTCTGGTTCTGACCGACCGGCACTTGCGAACAGCTTCTGCTTCGGGCGCCACGCGGCAAGAAAGACTGAGGAAAATGGCGTGGGCTGATGCCTTTATACCCGAAGAACTGCAGCTATGACGTCGGGTGAAGTGCGACACCAGCCGAGGCCAGACCCAGACTTTGGAATCCGGCCGACCGAAGGGCTGCCTGACGACAGGACAACCCATTTGTAAGGACTGCAGATGCATCCTTGAAGGACATCACTAGTGTCATGACTGCAACAGTGAAACACGAACAACATCAGAAGTAAACAGAATATATTACTGTGTAGCTAAATTAATAAAAGACAAAAACACAGCACAGTGTAGTAAGGGAAAGAAAGGGGAGAAATTGAATACCTTCACGGAAGTACTGAATAGAGAAAACTATAAAGGAATTAAGACAAGAAGAGTTACTGTAAGAAAAGTATAGAAGAGGGAACAGATCAACAAATGTACTTAGAAAGATAGACGTGATAAAAGCAATGTACAGTATTAGAACATATCAGGATCTATCGTACACTATCACAAATAAACTCAAAATGTCAGCAAAGGCAAAAAGACTGAAGATATGCAGATAAATATAATGAAAAAGCACAAAATCATTTATTTATGATCCAAAAAAGTTTTATACAGAACTGGGAAACAAGGCAAAAGGAATTGAAACACAAGGAGAGACAGACACATTTTGGAGAAATACCTATGAAGATCCTGTGGAACACAACAAAGATGCTAAGCAGACAGTAGTAGTAAAAGAAAGAACAAGCAGTTCAAATGTACAGGCTATGAAATGAGATAAAGTTAACAGCCCGAGAGACTGAAATTAGAAGTTATGTACTCACCATAACATTCCATCTGAGTAGGTGTATTCATTTGTCTGCAACCTGTGGGTTATGGATCCGATATCGGATCCGAACCGGCATGGTTTACCAGCTATGGATCCAAGCTCTCAGCTCCTCCCCTCACCCATAATGCCCTGCTCTCCCCTCATGACCTCAGATAGAGTTTGCCAACAGCAAGAACACCCTGAAAAGGGTAAAACATCATATGCAGGAAACTGAAAGGCTAGGGGGATAGGAGGGCGGGATGGTTGCAGACAAATGAATACACCTACTCAGATGGAACGTTATGGTGAGTACATAACTTCTAAATCTGAAGTAGGAGATTCATTTGTCTGCAACCTGTGGGACAGAGTCCCCAGCTACCTGAGTCTTGGGCGGCCATCATGGAAGGATATTCCGGAGCACATGAGCCAAAGGATGCTCTACCCCTAGATGTAAGATCCAACTTGTAGTGGGAAATAAAAGTATGAGATGAAGCCCACGTGGCTGCTGCACAATCATCATCTAGAGGAATCCTGGCCTTAAAGGCTGCCGAGGTAGAGACTGACCGGGTTGAATGGGCATGTACACCCTCCGGTGCGGGCCTTGAAGCTTGATAAGCCAATAAGATACATTGTGAAATCCAGCGAGATAATGTGACTTTAGAAATTGGTTTGCCCAAATTAAATTTAGCAAAGGAAATGAACAACTGGTCGGATTGCCTATGACCAGCCGTCCTGTTTAGATAAAATCTAAGTTGCCTGTGAACATCTAAGGAATGAAGCTTGTATTCACCTTTGTTTTCATATTTCGGAAAGAAGACAGGGAGGTTAATGGATTGATTAATGTTTGCTTCAGAAGCTACCTTAGGAAGAAAGGACGGGTTGGTCCTGAGGTAAACACGGTCCGGATGAAAGACTAAGTAAGGAGGTTTAGCTGATAATGCTTGAAGCTCTGAGACTCTCTTGGCCGAAGTAATGGCTACTAAGAAGGCGGTCTTGAAAGATAAGAATTTCAGATCTACCGTAGCCGCCGGTTCGAAGGGGGGGGGCGGTCAAGGCCTGGAGAACTAAGGAAAGGTCCCAAGGAGGAACCACTTGCTTTACAGGGGGCCTGAGAAGAAAAGTACCTTTAAGGAAAATCTTACATAACTTGGCCGACATCAGTGGATTGGAGTCATGACCAATGTGATAATGAGAAATTGCCGCAAGTTGTACTTTGACCGTGGAACTGCTGGCACCATCATTAAAAAGAGTGGTTAAAAAATCAAGCACCAAAGGGAGAGGAACTGTGAAGGGGTTTAGGCCTTGCCGCTCCGCCCACAAAGAGAACCGTTTCCACTTGCTGCGGTAGACTTTCCTAGTGGATGGCTTATGAGCTGCCACCAGGATGGCCTTAACAGGGGACGAAATACCAGGAGTCCTGATCAAGAGTGGAACTGGAGCAGCCAAGCGGTCAGCTTCAGGTTGTCCAGGTTTGGAGGAGATAAGTGGGATAGATGATATATCAGATCCGGAATGGGATCTAGAATCCAAGGAGGATTCACTGAGTGAGACCTTAGGAAGGGGAACCAGATCTGTCGAGGCCAAAATGGAGCAATGAGAATCATTCTGCACCCCAACCAAGAGGCTTTCTGAAGAACTTGGAGCATCAGAGGCAAGGGGGGATAAGCATAAAGAAGACTGGGTGGCCAAGCATGCACCAGAGCGTCTCTTGGGAACCTCCGGAGGAGGTATCAGAGCGAAAAACTGTCGCACTTGGTGTTTGAGGGAGAGGCAAAAGATCGCAACAAGGAGTTCCCACCGTGCAAAAATGCGTTCCGCTACCTGAGTATTGAGAGACCACTCGTAAGGGGTGAGAATGGTGCGACTGAGTTTGTCCGCCAGGATGTTGGACCGACCCGGAATATGCGTTGCAATGAGAAAGCGGTTGGTGGAGATTGCCCATTCCCACACTCTCATGGCTTCTCGACAAAGCGGGTAAGACCTGGTTCCTCCTTGCTTGTTGATATACCAAACAACCGACATGTTGTCCGATTGAATCGCAATTGTTCCCAAGGGAAGAAAGGCCTGAAGTGCTAGCAACGCTAAGAGCACTGCTCTCATCTCTAGAACGTTGATATGCAGTAAGGTCTCTGAATCGTTCCATGTGCCTTGGACAAAATGCCCCCCCCCCCCCCACCCGAGGCGGGAGACGTCCGTGGTCACCGTGGCGAGAGGGGGAGAAGCACAAAATGGGCAGCCTCCGTGGAGATCTGGAGAGTGTAGCCACCACAGGAGGGACCGCTTGCAAGCCTTGCTGATCGCAATGGGATGATGCATAGGAAGAGCAAGATACGACCACTGAACTAGGAGTGTCCACTGAAGGATGCGCATATTGAACCTGGCGAGAGGAAGAAGCGCTATTGCTGCAGCCATGGACCCTAGGGCCCTCAGGACCAACTCCGCCGGAACTGAGCTTGATTGGAGAATGGCCCGCACCTGGAATTGCAGATTTTGAACTCTGTCCGCAGTGAGGAAGGCTTTTAATCTCCTTGTGTCTAACCTGGCACCTATAAAATCTATGAGCTGCGTGGGTGCTAGGTTGGATTTTTTTATGTTTAATGTGATGCCCAGACGGGGAGCAAGATCGAGAAAGGAGTCTCGCGCCAATAGTAGTAGATGCCTTGTTGGGGCGGTGAGAATCCAGTCGTCCAGGTAGGGAAAGACCTGTACCCCCTGAAGCCTCAGGTGGGCCGCTACCACTGCTAATACTTTGGTGAACACCCTGGGGGCTGTGGTGAGACCAAAGAGAAGGACCCGGAATTGGTAGTGACTGGCTCCCAGCCGGAAGCGGAGAAACCTCCTGGAGCGCCTGTCCATTAGAATGTGGTAGTACGCATCCTTGAGATCTATGGAGGCACATCCAGTGATTTTCTCACAGAAGGGGGAGAATAGACTGCAACGTGACCATTCGGAACTTCTCCTTGGGAACTGCCAGGTTCAAGAGTGAAAGGTCTAAAATTGGTCTTAGATCCCCCGTCTTTTTTGGCACTAAAAAGAACCTGGACTAGAACCCTGATCCGATCTGGTCTGGGGGGACGGGCTGGATGGCTCTTTTCTTTAGCAGATGGCCAATTTCTGCCAAAGCGGCCTCCCACTGACCGGGTGGAACGTCAGGGAGGGACTTCAATTTTGGCAAGTGAAGAAAGGGTATACGGTATCCTCTGGATATGATCTGGAGGACCCAGCAGTCTGATGTTATGGACTCCCATGCCGCTAGGTGCTCGAACGCGTCCCCGACTGCCTCCAGAGTGGAGCAGCCGGGCAACCCCTCAGGGCTGCTGCGCGGGCCGTTCAGAGAAGGGTTCTCTGGACCCGAAGTTCCTGGGAGCCCCTCTGCCCCTAGGGCGGCGTCCTCCCTGTCCTCCTCTGCCACGGAAGGACTGGTTGCCCGGAGCAGGCTGAGATTGCTGCGACTTCCGGAACCACATCTTCTTCTGTCCCTTTTGGTTCCTAGAATAGGGCCTCTGGGGTGCAGAGAAGCGGATTCCAATGGCAGACAACGTCTTCCCGTCCTTCTCGCTCTGGGTCAAAGTGTCGCAAACAGTTTTGCCAAAGAGGGCAGAACCATCGAAGGGGGCGTTCGCGAATGACGCCTTGAAGGGCTCTGAGAAATCGCAATGACGGAGCCAGGTCTGACGTCTAGTAACTAGGCCTGCTCCTGCGGCTCTAGCGGCACCTTCCGTAGCATGGGACAGTAGCCGCATAGAGGTATTGGTGATGGACCTAAGAGTGGCCATGCGGGTGGAGTGCAGCACTTTGTCCTCCTCCGACATGGACTCTGGGGGGGATGCAGCGTATTCTTTAATAAGATCGCGCTGCATCCTAATCACGTGTGCCAGGTAGTTCAGCGCCCTCACAGAGAAGGTCGCTGAACTAAACATCCGCTTCCCCAAGCGGTCCATCATCCGAGACTCCTTGCTCGGGGGATGGACTGAGGGACTCTCCTGAGCAAGTTCCCTCTTGGTGGCCGCCGCCGTCAACATGGCATCTACTGGAGGCCCCTTACTCCAATGGGCACGGTCAGCCGGGGGACTGAGAATACGGTCGGGCCTTTTAGGGATTGGCTCCACGGTGTCCGGTTCCTTCCACGCCCTGGTGGTAATTAGGTCCAGCAGGGCGTCGGCAGGAGGGGACACCCAAGAGGTAGACGGGCCGCTTCAAATGCCTCCAAGAACACGGACTCGTCCGAGGAAGACTTGGGGCCGACCACCCCCTTATGCGAGCATTTCCATGATGTCTCCAAATGAGACATCCTCGGGGGGTGACCGTGGGGAGACTTCCCCTTCCACCAAATCCGTGTCTTCTGTGAGAGACTCGGGGGAGTCAATGTGCCTCCTTTTGCACGTATGTTTGCGGGGAACATCCTCCGGGGGGCTGTCAGAGGACTCCTCGCAAACAGTAACCTGTTCCAGGGAACAGCTTGCAAAGGAGCGGGCTGTCCCAAGGGCCGGACGGTGGAAGCCTGACCCAGTGCAGAGGGAGCGGGACCCGAAGCAAGTGCCGGGGGTCCGGAGACCCTCAACAGGGCCCTCTCCACTACATCAAAAGCCGAAGGGGAGCAGACCTCGGCCAAAGGATCCAACAATCGGCTCCCCCTCGGATCCAAGGAGTGGATCAGAGCCGGCGCTTTCGGATCCGAAGGACAGTGCGCTCCGACAGACGGGCGAAGGAGCACTGATTCCCCCGGATCCGAGGCTCGGATCCAGGCTCCGAGAGGTCGGATCCGAAGCACTCGAGGGCAGGGTCAGATCCGAAGTACCAAGTACTATCGGAGCCGACCCCGCCGAAGATGCTCGGCTCAACTGCTCGAACCCGGGTAGCGGGTCGGAGAAGGAGCAATTGGCTTGAAAAAGGGGTCGAGCTCCCCAGAGGGGGAAGAGCACTCCCATCTGCATCTAGGCCTGGATGAACCTTCTCATCATCCGGTCCAGATCAGCGTCTGACAGGCTATAAGTTGATCTCGACGAGGCTACCGAGGTAGGCCTTGAGTGCCTCCTCGATAGCCTCGGAGATCGGGTCTCCTCCTCCTCAGGTCCCAGTGAAAACACACAGGAGACCGGAGCCGAGGAGGGAGAGCCAACAGACAAGGAGGCGGAGGAGAAGCCAGCTTGGCTGGCGGGGCGAAACAGAGGTCTTGGCCCGCTACGGTGCTTCTCCCTCGGTCCTTCTTTCTAGCTTCCCTCTCCTCGAACCACTACAGGGAGGTTGAGTCCCAGGAGGAGGAGGGGGAGCCGGAGAGGAGACAACCGCAGAAACAGTTACCCCCGAAGGAGCGGAGGCCGGAGCAGAGTCCGGTGGCAAAAGACCCGCCAAGACAAGCTTGGACCTCCGCTCCTTCAATGCCCTGGGGTTGAACCCTGCACAAATGGAACATCCAGAAGTGAGGTGTTCAACCCCAAGGCATCTAACACACCGAGTGTGGCCATCAGCCAGGGAAAGCTTATGGCCACACTCAGAGCACTTGGAGAACACAGCTTTGGGTTGTTCAGACATCCCAAATACCAAAAGGTTACTTAAACTAAAGTTAAAGTAAAGTAACTAAACCACACACAGGCCCCAAACACACACTACGCTACCAGCGAGGGGAGGGATAAGAAAAATAAATTTTAAAACACTAAAAGTATAAGTAAGAAAAAGGGAAACCTAAACTTCCACACAACTTTCACACAAAAATTCAAAAATTAGCACTTTAAACACTGAAAAAAACTGCACTTAGCTGAAGAGCTTAGGAACACAAATCACAAATCTGGTCACCAGCGCGGCAAACGAGATCTGAGGTCATGAGGGGAGAGCAGGGCATTATGGGTGAGGGGAGGAGCTGAGAGCTTGGATCCATAGCTGGTAAACCATGCCGGTTCGGATCCGATATCGGATCCATAACCCACAGGTTGCAGACAAATGAATCTCCTACTTCAGATCAAAGTTTAGAAAAGCTCCTAAATGAAAACCCCCTACCTAACCTCTGGTTAAAAGTATTAACATCTTTACGTAAACATTTAGCCGTGAGTAAGAAAGTACAGTTTTGTACCTACCATAAATGTAGATGTTAGAGTGTCTTCACTGCTGCAGTCATTACACTTGGGTTATCCTGCAGTCAGGCAGGCCCGCAGTCGGCCTGAGTTCCAAAGTCATGGTCCGGCGTAGGCTGCTGTCGCCTCTTCCCTGACGTCAGTGTGCCAGGGGTATACAAGAAGCAGCAGACGCCATTTTCTTCAGTTTTTCTTGCCCTAGATGTCAGGTGCCCCCCAAAATGGCAGGCAATACATATTGCTAATAAAACATACAAAAAAGGTAAAAATAAAACCTTCAGTAACCAGTAAATACACCACATAGGTAGTATAGGTTAGTCCCAGATAAGAAACAGGGGATGGCAGGTGGGTAACCTGGACTGCAGCAGTGAAGACACTCTAACACCTACATTTATGGTAGGTACAAAACTGTACTATGTTCATCGTGTTTCACTGCTGCAGTCATTACACTTGGGTAGAATCCCAAAGATGAGTTTGGATGGCTGGCTCTATAGAGGATTTGGTGTGGCTATGAGGCCCTGCAGCACTGCAGTGGCAAAGCCAGCTCTGGATCTAGAATAGAGGGGCAAATGGTAATGCTTGGTAAAGGTGTGCACTAAACTCCAAGTTGCAGCTTCCAAGATATCTTTGGTAGGTACTCCTCTAAGGTAGGCAGTAGAAGTGGCAGTTGTCCTGGTGGAGTGTGGTCTAATGTTACTAGGTACAGGTGTCCCATATTGTGTGTAGCAGAACCAGATACAGTGTCCTATCCACTTTGAAATGGTCTGCTTTGAAATAGCCTTTCCCTGTGATCCTGCAGCATATGATACAAACAATTGTTCAGATTTTCTGAAACCTTTTGTTTTGTCCAAGTAGAAGCGCAACTGCCTGTGTATGTCCAAGGTATGTAGAAGTCTCTCCCCTTTATTCTGGGGATTCGGATAAAATGTTGGCAAGTGAATAGTTTGGTTAAGAGCCGCACTGGATACCACCTTAGGCATAAAGGTATGGTTTGTTCTTAAAGAAACCCTGTCTTGGTGGAAAATGATGAAAGGCTCCACTGCCATTAGTGCCTGCAGTTCTGAGACTCTTCATGCTGAGGTTATTGCCAGAAGCAGAGCAGTTTTCCATGATATATATTTTAACTCTGCTGAATTGGCTGGTTCAAAAGGAGGCAAAGTGAGCTTTTCCAAAATGAAATTGAGGTCCCAAGTTGGTGCTCTCCGGGCAGTCTTATGTTTTTAGCCCCTCTGAGGTACTGCTTTAGCAATAGGTGAGAGAAAATAGGAGGATCTGTGTTGTAATGAGCCGAGATGGCAGAAGCATGAATCTTAATGGATGAGAAGGCTAGTCCTTTGTCCAGCATCTCAGTCAAGTATTGTAGTAACTGAGGAATGTTAGGGACCAGAGGATCAAGGTTTTGAGCCTGGTTCCAGGCACAGAATCTCTTCCACTTTTCTGAATAAGATTTCCTGGTGCTACGCCTTCTGGCCTCCAAAATGATATCCATAACAGCTTTAGAGAGAGAGAGAAGTTGTCTGTTTGGCTAATGAATCTGCCATGCAGCCAGGTTTAAGGTTTTGAGCTGACTGTGCAGTATCTGATTGTTTTGCTGAGTCAGAAGGTGTGGAATTTGAGGCAAAATCCAAGGTGGGCCTTGAGCCAAGTTCTTCAAGACTGGGTACCAATGCTGGCGTGGCCAGTCTGGAGCAATCAGAATCATCTGTGTTTTTTCTTGTCTGGCTTTCAGGAGTACCTTTGAAAGGAAAGGCAGAGGTGGGAAGGCATAAACATGTAGGCTTTTCCAGCTGAACAAAAAAGCATCCACTTTCTTTCAATGCTTGTTTGTGATAAGTCCTTGTGCAGAATTTTTGTAGTTGGTAATTCAGTGGTGAGGCAAAAAGATCTATGTCCGGGCACCCACATTTTTGCATTATCATGTTGAAGACTTGTGGATTTAATTTCCACTTATGAGGATCCATGATGTTTCTGCTTAAGTCATCTGCCAGAGTGTTTTTCTTTCCAGGCAGGAATTGTGCTTGCAGATGAACGTGATAGGTTAGAGCTGTGTTCCACAAGGTCATGGTTTGTCTGCACAGGGGGTATGAATGAGTGCCCCCTTGTTTATGTACCACATTACTGTGGTGTTATCTGTCTTTAAAAGTAATTGTCCTGGATGCAGAAGATCATTGAAAGCTGTAAGGGCATTTTATACAGCCAACATCTCTTTTTGATTGATGTGAAGATGCATTTGGTCTGTGGTCCATTTGCCCTGTGTGCTCCCCAGGCGTAATCCGAGGCGTCTGTTGTTAAAGTCTGCCTGGCTGTGGGAATAGTGAAAGGCTGACCCTTGTTGAGGTGACATGCCTGTGCCCACCATCGAAACTCCTGTTGTAGGCAGGGAATTAAGAGGTATTACTGTCTCCAAGCTGTGAGAGTGTTGAGACCAAACACTTTTTAGGTACCACTGTAATTTCCTCATATGCAGTCTTGCATATGGAATTAGTAGTTTGCAGGATGCCATGAATCCCAAGGCCTGCTGAATTTTTCTTGCAGGGAGTTGGGACTTTGTTGGCATCAATTGAAAATACTGAGTCAGTTGTCCTTGTTAGTCTGGCGTGAGATAAGCCATCTGGGCCGTTGTATTTAAGCTGGCATCCAGGAATATTATCTCTTGTGAGGTCACTAGTTTTGATTTCTTTTCGTTTACTGTGTACCCTAGGCAACTTGATCTTTTTATGAATGCCAGATGCTGTAGAAGAATGTCCTTGCTCTCTGCTTGAATCAGGCAGTCGTCCAGATATGGATATATTTGAATTCCTTTTTGTCTGCAAAATGCAATTACTGGTGCCAGGCACTTGGTAAAGACCCTGGGTGCTGTAGATAAGCCAAAGGGCAATGCAGAGAACTGGTAGTGCATTGAACCAGCTATGAATCTGAGGTATCTTCTGCAACTTTGTCTGATAGGGACATGCAGGTATGCCTCTTTGAGGTCCAAAGTAACAAGCCAAGCTTCCTAGCCCAACATGGGAAGGAGCTGTTGTAGTGTCAGCATTTTGAATTTCGGAACATCCAGGTAAGTATTTACAGTGGAAAGGTCCAGAATGGGTCTCCAGGCTTTGTCCTTTCTGGGTACCAGGAAGAGTCTTAAGTAAACTCCTTGTCCTTTTTCCTGCTGTGGTACTTTTTGAATAGCTCTCATGTCCATGATGGCTGTAATTTGTTTTTGTGCTTCTGCCCATTGATTTTGCGGCAAGTCTGGCATTCCTTTTAGCCTTGGAAAAGTGTGAAAGTGGAACCTGTAACCTTGAGACACAATATTCAGCACCCATTTGTCTTGGGTGATTGCTTGCCAGTTTTGAGAAAAAAGTGCTAGTTTCCCCCCCTAAGGGAGCTGCCAAAAGGGAAGAGTTTGGCATTGGAAGGGGGAGTCATTGGGACTGTTTCCTGTAAGGTTGTGACTTGTCCTCACCTCCTTTTGGGCTTGAAGCACCCCACTGTCGTGGTTTGTAAGAGCCTTGTGGCTGAGATCTGCCTCTGGGGCGTCTGTATCTGCCTCTTTGTGGCCTGTCTGACACTGGAAAGGACCAATTCTTTGTAGGCCATTTTCTGCTAAATCGTGGTGGCTGTACCTGTAAGAAATCCTTCACTGTTTGCATAGATTTTGCCTTATCCTCCATTTTCGTTAATACCTCTTCTGCCTTAATACCAAATAAATTATCTTGCTGCAAAGGAGCATCCAATAATTTTGCCTTAACATGATCTCGTAAACTTTGTTCTTTTAACCAAGCATGCCTTCGAATCACAGATCCTGTAACTGCTGCTCTACAAGAAGCTTCTAATGAATCAAAACCACATTGCAAAGTATGCTTTCCCACTTGTTCAGCTGCATGCAATAAATCCTGCATTTCTCCTTATAGTCAGGTTGTTCTGCATTTGTACTCATTTTCTGTTTTAATTGAGACAGTAAGTATTGTTGATATTTAAGCATGTGAAACTGGCAATTTAGAGCCCTCACTGCTAACGTTGCAGAGGTGTAAACTTTCTTTCCCCATCTGTCTAATGCTCTAGAGTCCCTATCCGAGGTAACTGGATTCTTAGTCGTGGAAGCCTTAACCCCTTTGGGACCCTGGGAAATAGTTTCTGGGTCAGCAACAGGGTTTCTATAAAGAAATTTGTGAGAGTCAGGGACTCTGTAGTACCTTTCCTGGCTTGACTGGAGCTGGGGGTAAAGAATCAGGATTTAAACTATATTCAGAGAACACATCATCCACAATGTCCAACACTGGCGGAATAGCAAGGGGCCTGTGCTGAGGCAGTAAAAGAAAGTCTCTGAGCCTTTTCTTGGATTCTGAGTAATCCTGGCCCTCCCAATGGAAATGCTCCCTCATGGCATGTAAAGTTTCCCCAAAAGAGTAATCCTCAGGAGGAGAGGCTGAAGGAATTGATTCTTCAGCATCAGAATCCTCATAGGGGGGTAAAGAATATCCCTGGTCTGAAGAGGGATCAGAATATATTGAAACCTGGTCAGAGGAACCATAGTCTGTATCTTGCACCTAGGCCTTTTATCAGGAGGGGGATGGGAACCCCTGATCAGAGTTATCAAGTCTTCGGCCATTTTGAGCATCTGGTTTTTAGGCATGGAGGCCTGTCCAGGTTGAATGCTGTACTTGCTTCTTTGTCTTTAATGTAGGTTTAGTCTTAGCTGTAGTTGCAATGGTAAGTTGAGTAGGCCTGAAAACACCCTCAGATGCCGATGCCTACTCGGCGGCTCCGGACCTGTATTGTCAGGCTCTGGATTGCATTGCATAAGTGTAAATTTCTTAAGATTCCAAGAGCGGGATAATTTATTTCTTACACTTATTTCACTGAATTGCACTTCTGAAACGCTTATAATTGTGCTATATAGTTGATCTACTATATTTTTGCACTGTTATAAAGATTTTTTTATTGTTTCACTGCATTTCTGTACTGTTTTAAACTGTTTTAACATTACTTAACTGTAAACTGCTTTTTCATACTGAGAGTTGTATTTTTTGTTTGTGAGTGCTCTATCTGAACTTCTCTGTGCATTTTTGTCTGTTAAAAGCATTCTCGAGTCTGCTCCTTGATCTGTTTAAAACTTTCATTTAGTGGCTACAGCTAGGAGCTGTAATTTTTTCCCACCCACACCCTCCCTAGTGTTGTGTGTTCTTATACTTGGTGGCTTTGCAGTTGCCCACCCATATTGTATATTTGATCTGTGACACTCCTCCTAGTCTAGTGTCATTAGTTCACTCAATCTAATAGAGAACATTTGTGAAGGCCAACCCACTCAGATTCTTAATGTTGAATTAACTTCTGTTCCGGCTTTCTCCATTTCCACTTTACTGAAAAAAAATTCTAAGCTTGCTTCCCCCCTTTCCTGTGGCAGGTCCGATATGGATTTGCTGTGTCCAGGACTGTTTGTGAGCTCCTAAGCCCCCCCTCCCCACTTAACTAGGGGTAAACTATTCCTGGCGCCATAAAGTCTATTTCAAAATTTCCCTTGCAACTAGCCAGCTATTTAGTTTTAGCACTCATCTGTTTCTTTGATCTCAGCACTTGTTCAGAACTCATTGCAAGCACTAAATAAGTTACAAATTACTACAGCACTCAACTTTCCTCACTTGTCTAGAGGAAAAACGTTTTTAGTACTTGGTAAATTAGCACCTATTCAGGCATGTCTAAAGGTCAGCTCCCGGTGTTTTCTCCTGCCTACCTGATGAATCTGGGCATCTTGGGACAATGCAGCAATTGCCTCATGTACACAGACAACCCTCTCCTCCTACCACCCAACACTACGGACCTGTGAGAGATGCACTTATATAGCCAAACTGGAAGCAAAGCTCTCTCTACCAAAGACTGGCCTAGATGGTCAAGATGAGAAGGTAAACACTTGCACCGGACCACACTCATCACATAGTCCCTCAAAACCTACACCACCACAACACACACACACAGAACCGCAAAACACACACCTACATTCGCGGAGGCTCTCAGTACTACTCTGCCCAAACAACAGAGACCTCCAAAGCAGAAATGCAAGCAACCTCCACCCCCCAACACAACCCAAATGACACATAGCCCACATACTCAGTGTGCCACTCAACTACAGCCCATAAGGTATAACGTACCCAACACTCTAATCATAGGTAACTCTATAGTCAGGCACACAGATGTTCCACTCACCAGGCTAAACAAGGAAAAAGTTACTGTCAGCTGCCTGTCAGGTGCCAGGATCCGCCACATAATGCACGCACTCAGGTCACTCCACAACAAGTACAAATATGACTCTGTCATTGTCCATGTTGGTGTGAATTACCTGAGACATACTTCCCTGGACTACATGAAGAGAGACATGGAGGAGCTCTCTGATCTTGTAGCCCAGGCCGGAATGACCCTAGCCCTGAGTAGCATCCTGCCATCACCCAGAATGACACCACAGTACAAGGACAAAATGATTGACTTTAACAATTGGCTAAGCTTCTGGTGTCATTCTAAGGGAATCCAGTATCTGTCTGCCTGGGATGACATGATCGACAGACCACGCTGCTTTGCGAGAGATGGCCTGCACCTGTCGCCCTTGGGATACCGGATACTGGCAAAGGCTCTTGCCACCCCTATAGTGCCTTTTTTAGGCAAGGTTCAAATGACAAATTCACCACCGTAACAGGTACAAGCAAGCAAAATCTGAGGGTAATGCTACTCAATGCTAGAAGTCTAAACCTCAAAATGCACTCGCTCTAGGCACTCCTTAAAATAGAGAACATTGACATCTGTGCAGTGACAGAGACCTGGTTCAAAGCTCCAGAGAGCAGCCCTGCATTACCAGGCTATAATTCATACCACACCTTTCGGCCACCGAACCCGGACCGAAAAACTGAAGGTGGAGGTGTGTCCATATTCATTAAGGATATCTACACCTCCAAGTTAGTTGCTCAGCATAATGCATCCGAGATTATCCCAGTTCAACTAACTCTGGGCAAAACCACAATCCAGATTGTAGCTTGCTACAGACCCCCCACCATGCCCCAGGATTCCCACTCCTCTTTTCTTGATACACTGGAAAATATTAAGGTACAACCCAACACCCTAATAATGGGTGATTTCAACTACCCTACCATTAACTGGAAAAACTATTCATGCACCAACTCTTTTGCTCAACGTTTTCTGGAAATCATCAATTCCAACGCTTTGGATCAACTTATCCACACACCCCCACCAGAGGCAGCAATATCCTAGACCTGGTCATCACCAACATGGTTGATCGGTGTTCCACACCAGAGGTCAGCTCCTCGTTGGTCAGATCCGACCACAAGCTAATCACCCTAGACTTCCACATCCGCTCCACCCCCATTAGGAAAACAACCGTAAAAAATTTCTCCAAAGCCAACTTCACGCTTCTTACGACAGAAGTGGCAAACTTCATGACTCCCATGCAGATGGACAATAGAGGTACGACTGTTGAATCCTACACAAATGCACTTTATAAGCACTTACACGAGTGCATGGATCGTGCTATCCCTAACAGAACCAAGATGCTATCCTCCAAAAAAGGAAGCCAATCTGGTGGTCTTCTGCCATAAACAAACTCTACAACAGAAGAAAGAAACTGTTGCAAAAAAAAAAAAAGAGTACAATCCCACGATTGGAGGAACTCCCTGGTCAGCCTCAGTAAGAAGCTGAGATCCCCTCATAAAATCCTCCAAAGCTAGTTATGAAAACAAAATTGCCACGGATTCTAAAGACAACCACAAAGCATTCTATAGCTATGTCAAAAATCTCAATGGCAACACTCAGATCTGCTCTGAGTTACAGCACAATGACACTAAATATACAGAACCAACTGATATTGCCAACATCCTGGCAGATAGGTTCAGTGCTAACTTTACCCCCCTCTCACCACCTAAAGGGCCCATCTTTATACCGGAAGAATGCAAAGTTCCCGTAATCACAGCTGCACAGGTAAAAACTTCACTCTCCAAAGCCAAGAACACAGCATCCATGGGACCAGACAACATCCCAGGCTGCCTTCTACATGAACTACAGAATGATCTGGCACCCCACCCAAGTACCATGTTCAATCATAGCCTCACCTCAGGCTTTGTGCCCATTGAATGGCGCACCGTGACAGTTATCCCACTCCACAAAGGGGGGGCCACAACAGACCCCGGGAACTACCGCCCCATTAGCCTGACGAGCCTCGTCTGCAAGGCCATGGAACGTATCATCATGGAACTCAAACAAAGACATTGGAGATCTCCAAACCCTGGACCCCACACAGTTTGGGTTTGTAAAAGGCAGATCATGTCTCCTAAACCTGATAGACTTCTTTGAAGTAAGTCACCAAAGCCATAGATGAGGGTAAGGTGGTTCACACAGCCTATCTAGATCTCGCCAAGGCGTTCAACACTATCCCCCACTCTGGAATTACACAAACTCACTAAACTACGTATAAATCCCTATGTCACAAGATGGGTTGCCAACTGGCTTACTGAAAGTACCCACACTGTGAAGGTAGCAGACTCCAAATCAGACTTCAGACCAGTGACAAGTGGACTACCACAGGGTTCAGTCCTGGGTCCTCTCCTGTTTGGTATCTACTTCTCTGAAGTACAGGCTAACACAGAAGGTCTTTGGCCAAGTAAATTTGCAGATAACTGCAAACTAGTAGCCATTACTGAAACTCCTAATGATGTGGACATCCTACAAAAGGGCCTCACTGAGACAGATGCCTGGTGTCAAAGACATGGTCTCAAGCTCAATGTCAAAAAGTGCATGGTCATCCCCTTTGGTAAAAATTCTGTACCCATGAGCTACCACATAGGCGGTAGTATACTCAACACCGAAAGTGTGATAAGAGACCTTGGGACACAGGTGGACAGTAGTCTCTCCTTTGATAATCACATCGCCAAAGTGGTCAGAAAATCCTTCTACATGGCACACCTCATCACAAAAGGTTTCTCATCCAGAAAAAAAAGAGGTCATTGTTCCCCTCTACTCATTAGACACATTATAGAGTACAATGCCCCTTTTGGTATGTACTTCACAAGACATCTACAACAACTGGAAAGGCCGCAAAAAGAGGATTACTGGCCTCAAACAGATGCCTTATGCAGACAGTCTCAAAAAACTCCATCTTTACTCAGTCACATATCGCCTACTCAGAGGCGATCTCTGCCTAACATACAAAGCTATGTCAAACCCAGAACTGTTGGACATGCTCCACTTAAAGAAATCCCAATCCCTCTGAGCTATATGCTCTAGAGACCTAAACCTTGTCACCACAATAAACAGAACATGCTGGAGGGATAGATTCCTGTCCCAGAGACTTCCCATACTCTGGAACAGACTACCCTATCTATGTCAAACAGAGCTCCTCATTAGCACTCTTCAAGAAAAATTTTGATGATTGGATGGGGTAATAGGAAATTCACCCCGGGGATCCCTTCTGTGGTTCTGCTTGACAGGGGCACAGGAAAATAATTTTCTTGGGTGGCGAAAGCCAGGGTACATTTTTGGCTAGGCTTGTATAGGCCCTAGGGCCAATAGCCTAGTACCTACCTATGAACCTATGAAGGGTTAATCTCCGTTGGCCCAACACCTCGAGTATCCAGAGACCTAGGCACCTCCACGTGGGAGTCTGTCGCTGCCTGTGGTTCTGAGGTAGCGGGTGTCAGGGGCTGCGAAAGCGTCTCATTGAAAACCGGCGAACCGGCGACTGGCCTAGAAGAGGCTTCGTCGTCAGTTTTGGGCCTCGGATGCCTGACCTTTGATCTGGGCCTAGGCATGGAGTACAGCAAGAATGAAAATCCTTATGAGGTATTTGCTTCCCACAAGAAATACAATTATTAACTTTTTGCTTCCCACAAGAAATACAATTATTAACTTTTACTGACATGTGTTTGAGGCAAGAAAAAGTTTCCCCAACGGGGTACTTAGCTTTACTGAAGACTTCGGTTCGGAAATCGAATTTGAAATCTCAGGAGTCGGCCGACCAGCACTTGTGAACTGCTTTTGCTTCGGGCACCGCGTGGCAAGAAAGACTGAAGAAAATGGCGTTGGCTGCTTCTTATATACCCCTGGCGCACGGACGTCAGGGAAGAGGCGACAGCAACAGACGCCGGACCAAAACTTTGGAACTCAGGCCAACTGTGGGCCCGCCTGACGGCAGGATAACCCAAGTGTAATAACTGCAGCAGTGAAACACGATGAACATCTATTTATATGCGACACCCTGACCAGATACCAGCCTGGTTAACAGGAAAAACAATACTCCTACTTAAGAGCGAACCTGCAAGCTACTCTAAAATAGGCCAATAACTCATCTTCCAATGATGCATAAATTACACACTGAAATTGATGCCAGAGTTTACAGTTAATTAGAAGAAACCTCAATCATGGCAACAGAACAAAAGGGAAAAAAAAGAAAGTCATATGAAACAAAGTATCATTTGTTGTTAAATAACTCATAATGGGGAACTACAAAAAGGGGAAGAATCTACGTATGGCATTGATAGACCACAAAAGAGTACCTGACAGTATCCAACATTCATGGATAAAATAGTGCTTAAAAATGTATAAGAGACATCCTACACTAATCGATTACATTACAGCAACCATAAAGCAGTGGCAGACTACTTTGCAGTTAAGCCATGACAAAGGACAAATTATTATTCCAGGGATAAAAATTGAAAGGGGGATATTCCAGGTTGACTGTCACCGCTGTTCTTTTGTCTTGCCCTTAAACCATTAAGCTATCTACTTCACAGATTAGGTCACGGCTACAATTTGGTGCCCAGAAAACAACAAATTGTAAAGACTTATCTTTTTGTGGATGACTTAAAAATGTATAGTTCCATCAGATGAGGAACTGAAAGGAAAACTGCAGTACCAAGAAAACAGTTTGGGACAAGAATACGATATAAAAGAACTTGAGCAAGAGGGGGTGTATAAAGAAATTGATTAAGGATAAAAAAAAAACCCACGAACAAATGCAAATAAAACTTAAGTAATATTTTTAAAGACTAAAATTAATACTGAAAACAGCACCGACATCTAGGAATAAATTCCAATCTATAAAGCAATTTGCTCTTCCTGTCCTAACAGTTTTGGAGTGAATGACTGGCTCCAAAAGATATTGGATCAGTTGGGAAAGGAAAACAAGGAGAATGGCTTCATGCTCATCAAATGATTTATAAAAATCAGTGTATACCAAGACTATATACTCCCCCATTCTGAAGAAGGTATGGGCCGCCTCGAAAATCATTACAAGTATAGATGTGCAATTGTGGGACTGCATACATATCTGCTGACCTCACAAGACCCAAACATAGTGAAAGTTGTTAAACATAAGAATAAGTCTAAGATGACTTCCCTGCTTAGTTTAGCAGAAACATATCTGTGTCAAGCGGGACTGGAAATCAAACCAGAAGTGGATTAAAATCAGGTACCAACTGAATGTACCAAAAAAAAACAAAGAAAAAAAAAAACAAAAGAAAGAATATAAGGTGAAGGATCAGATGAGAAGGCAAGAAATGTGGAAGATGCATAAATACAGTTGCAAGTATAGAAAACTCTTGGAATAACCATGTTGATTAGGATCAAACACAGGAAGGAGAGGTGAAAACCAAAAGATGGAAGATTAATATTGGTGGCCCAAGATAGTGGATTATGTATACGTTGGTTTACAAAGTCCATTGAACATGTGGGAGAAACAGACAAATGTAAGTTCTGTAAAACAGAATTGGAAACAGTCGCACATCATTTTGCTGGTTGCAATATACTAATGGCAGGAGGACTGCATACTGAAAGGCATAATAATGTGGCAAGCCTGTTGCATTGGGGATTGTGCAAACATTATAATACTGAAGTAGCTGAAAAACACTGGTAACATCAGACACAAAGCATTACAGAAAATGATGAAGTTTATATCACATGGGATCACCTATTACCAACAGTTCAGAAAACAGATGCCAGAAAACCAGATACAGTAGTCCATGAAAAGAAGACCAAAGTAGCACTGATCACCGAAACTGCTACATCCAGTAACTACAGTGTCTTACGTACAGAGACACACAGTTATAAAATACCAGGACTTGCAGTCAGAAATGAGGGCAATGTGGAAGAATGATACCCAGACAGTTCCAAAAGTAGTAGGAGCAATAGGTCTTATAAAAAAGAATTTACAGTCATACTTGCAGAAGTAGTAATTATTGGGCACATTGCAGGTGCTGCAAAGAGGACTTCTGGCTAACATAAGACTGAAACAATACTGGTTTCATGAACTTTAATCACAATTTGACTTAGGAACAGGGTCCATTCCAGTCATGGTATCAGAAACCCAAAAGATATGGAGAAATTAGAAAATGGGTGTGGCATAGTATGCTGGCTACTGGCATATCAGGAGCTTGCCAGTATATTCCCATTCATGCCATCAGCAAGCAACTCTCTGCAAGTCAAAAGGCAACATGGATCTTGCAGCCCTAAATGATATAAAACTATACATCTGAACTTCAAAAGAAGCTCAACAGTTGCAGCTGGTGAAGGAGAAACTCATCCACAGGGAGATGGAGGGTGCCCACTTATATCAAGAGATAACATTCTTTCAGTATCTGCTGTACCAGCAGTGAGGACCTTATTGATTGGTCCCCTGTTTAGCTGAATCCATGGTGTAGTGAGCCAGGCAGTCACAAAAACCCAAAGCTCATATGCCAAGGTAGTGGCTTCCCCTGCTCTTCCCAAGGGCAGAAACCGCAAACTGACATTCTCATTTTTATCATCTTGCAGAAAGTGGTCCCCTGTGATGGTTTACAAGCCACAGTGAACTAAAAACTTACGAGATGCACCATGGGCAGTCCCAAATGGGTCAGGATGGGGGTAGATTTGACTGGCAAATAATTTAACATTAAAGGGAAAAAGGCCATCTAAAACTTAAGGAATTTTCTTGAGCCATGAACAAGTCTCTTCCGCTTTTGGGGCTGGTTGGCAGACTTGAAGAAAAAGGAAAGGGAACTGTTAAAACCCTTCACAAATTGCCTCCCTAGCAAATTATTGGCAAAGTCCTAGTCATAGAAGTAATCATTCAGTGGAGGGGTGGAATCACTAACCTTGGGCCTCAGGACTATCATGTGTATGAAAGAAGCCAGAATTTAAAACCATGCCATCTATCTTCTGGAGTAAACTCAAATGTAGCACTGAGAAAAGACAATTGTGTACTTGTAAAACAAACAAGGTGACTTGATACCAAGCGGACTGTATTTGATAATAATAAAACTCCAAGTCAAAAAAAGTACAGTTTTGTACCTACCATAAATGTAGATGTTCGAAGATCCACATTGCTGCAGTCATAACCTGTGGGTAGTCCGCTGTCCTCGGTCAGCCCGAATACCAAAGTGTTAGGCTGGCGTCAGTCATGGTCGCTTAGATCTGACGTCAGTACGCCGTGGTACTAAAGCGCATGACCGACGCCATATCCTCAGTCTTTCTTGCCCCAGATGTCAGAAAGCCTTAAAAAGAAAGGCCATAGCCACAAATAGAAAAACACCCCATCACCAAAAATAGCAACAATAGGTACACCACAAACCACCCAGTCACCCCAAACTACAGAAGGGAAGGAGGGAGGGAAACTTGGACTGCAGCAATGTGGATCTTCGAACATCTACATTTATGGTAGGTACAAAACTGTACTATGTTCTTCATCTCACATTGCTGCAGTCATAACCTGTGGGTAGAATCCCAAAGCAAAGGAAAAGGGAGGTTGGTAAAATCAGATAGCATTAGGAGCTGCTAACATGCCCTGTAAAACAGCAGTGGCAAACCCAGCCCTAGATTTGGAATAAAGTGGGAGATGGTAATGTTTAGAAAAAGTGTGCACTGAACTCAAGTAGCTGCCTCCAAAATATCCTTAGTAGCTACTCCCCTTAAAAAAGAAGTGGCAGTTGCTCTAGTGGAATGAGGTCTGATTCCAGCCGGAACCTCCTTTCCATGATGAGAATAACAAAAAGCAATACAATGGCCAATCCACTTATAAATAGTTTGCTTTGAAACAGGTTTTCCTTGTGAACCCAATGCAAAAGAAATGAATAACTGTTGAGACTGCCTGAACCCTTTTGTTCTGCTCAAATAAAAACGCAACTGCCTGTGAATATCCAAAGAGTGCAAAATTTTTTCCCCTTTATTTTGGGGATCAGCATAAAATGTAGGCAAATGAATAGATTGGTTTAAAGCCACATTAGAAACAACTTTAGGCATAAAAGTAGGGTTAGTACGCAGGGATACCCTATCCTTATGAAATATCAGGAAGGGTTCAACTTAATTCAGATACCCTTCTAGCAGACGTAATGGCCAACAAAAAAGCAGTTTTCCAAGACAAAAACTTCAACTCAGTTGTAGCTGCAGGTTCAAAAGGAGGTAAAGTGAGTTTTTCCAACACAAAATTGAGATCCCAGGAAGGAGTAGGAGCTCTACGCGGGGGTCTTATGTTCTTTGCCCCTCTAAGAAATTGCTTAAACAAAGGATGAGAGAATAATGGTGGGTCACAGTCATAGTGAGCAGAAATAGCTGCAGCATGAACTTTTACAGAGGAGAAAGACAAACCCTTGTCTAGTAATTCTGTAAGATACTGAAGTGAAACACTCAAATTAGGCACTGAAACATCAGAACTCTTTGCCTTGCTCCAAAGAAAAATCTCCTCCATTTATCAGCATAAACTTTCCTTGTACTAGGCAGTCTGGCCTCCAAAATGACATTCAAAACTTGATGTGGAAGCTGCGACCCCCCCAGGGTCTAGAACAGAATACGCCAGGCTGTCAGATGCAGGGACTGTATCCTGACATTGAGGAAATGATTGCTTGCCTGGGACAAAAGGTGTGGAATTGGTGGCAAAGGCCAAGGAGGCTCCAGTACTAAGCTCCTCAGTAGAGGGTACCAGTGCTGACGTGGCCAATCTGGAGCTATTAAAATCATGCAGGGCTTGTCCTGTCTGACCTTCAAAAGTACCTTGGGAAGGAGAGGCAGAGGAGGAAAGGCATAGACGTGAAGGTTGTTCCAACTGAAAGATAGAGCATCCACTTTCCAAGCTTGTGGGTGAAACATCCTTGTGCAAAACTTTGGCAGTTGATAATTTTGTGGAGAAGCGAACAGATCTATGTCTGGAGTCCCCCAAGCCACTGTCAACTGTTGAAACACATGAGGATCCAATTTCCACTCGTGGGGATCCACCATCTGCCTGCTCAAAACATCTGCTAAGGAGTTCTGTGCTCCTGGCAGAAACCTTGCCTGAAGAGTGAGGTGCAAACAGAGCAGTTTCCCATAAAATCATAGCTCGTCTGCAAAGAGGGTACGAATGGGTCCCCCCTTGCTTGTTGATGTACCACATGACTGTTGTGTTGTCTGTTTGAATCAACACTCGTCCTGGATGAATGAGATCCTTGAAAGCCATCAATGCAAATTGGACTGCTAACATCTCCTTCATGTTGATATGCAAATGTTGAAGTCTGGCAGGCCACGTGTCTTGAACCCATTTTCCATTGAAGTGTGCTCCCCAAGCCATGTCTGAGGCATCTGTCGTTAAGATCGGACTCGCCTCTGGTCGGGTCACAGAGTCCCTTGTTTAGGTGACATTCCTGAGCCCACCACAAAAACTCCCTTTGAATGCAAGGTATTATCTGAATGACAGTGTCCAAATCGTGGCAGTGTTGAGTCCATACGCTTTTGAGATACCATTGTAGCTTCCTCATATGCAGTTTGGCATTGGGAAGCACCAGAATACAAGATGCCATGAACCCCAAGGCTTGAAGGACTGTCCTTGCAGTCAGCCTGGACCGTAGAGACAATTTTTGGAAGTAAAGGGTAAGATTTCTTTGTTTGTCCGGGGTCAAAAACGCCATCTGAGAGGCTGTATTCAGTCTCACACCCAGAAAGCACATGTCCTGAGAGGGTACTAGACTGGACTTTGTTTCGTTCACAGAATACCCTAGGCACCTTAACACTGCCATAACATACTGTAGATGGTGAAGTAACTTGACTTTGTCTTGAGCAAGAATCAGGCAATCGTCCAAATAAGGATAAATTTGTCTTCCCCTTAACCTGAAGAAGGCTATCACTGGAGCCAGGACCTTTGTGAACACCCTGGGCACAGTAGATAAGCCAAAGGGCAATGCAGAGAACTGATAATGTAAAGTCCCAGCCCGAAAACGCAGGAACCTCCTGCAGCTGGGCCTGATAGGAATGTGAAGATAAGCCTCTTTGAGATCCAGAGTTACCATCCAGTGATCTTTGCCTAGCAGAGGCAGAAGTTGTTGCAAAGTTAACATTTTGAATTTTGGAATGTCCAGGTATGTGTTGAGAACAGACAAATCCAATATTGGCCTCCAAGTGTTTTCTTTCTTTGGTACAAGAAACAGGCGAGAATAAAATCCTAGGCCCACTTCTGACGGAGGGACCTCCTGGATAGCCCCCATTTTTAGAAGTAAAGCAATCTGTCTGTAAGCCTCCACCTTTTGCTGAGGAGGAACGTCTGGCATGCCTTTGAAAGGAGGCAAGGTGTGGAAATAAAACTTGTAGCCTCGATCTATAATGTCCAACACCCATTTGTCCTGGGTGACAAAGCCAATTTTGCCTGAAAAGTGCCAACTTTCCTCCCAGAGGAGCTGCCAGACAGGAGGGATCTGGCAGCTGAAGATACAGGTCATTGGGTTTGCTTACGAAAAGGCTGACCCCTGCCCTCACCTGAAGATTGTGCAGGGGAACTCCACGTCCTCGGTCTAAAAGAACCCTGAGCATGAGCTCTGCCCCTACCACGTCTAGATCTGCCCCTAGACTGTAAATCAGAAGAAGGATAAGCCCAACCCTTAGCAGGCCAATTTCTGCTAAACTTAGGGGGCTGCACCTGTAAAAATTCCTTAACTGTCTGCATGGACTTAGCTTTGTCTTCCATTTTCTTCAAAACCGACTCCACAGGAAAACCAAACAGAACTTTAGATTGAAGGGGAGCATCCAAAATTCGAGCTTTTACATGCTCAGAGAAATTCTGATCCTTAAGCCAGGCGTGCCTACGAATAACTGATCCAGTGGCAGCCACCCTAGAGGAAGCCTGAAGAGCATCAAAACCACATTGCAAAGAATGCTTACCCACCTGATCAGAGGCATGAACTAAATCTTGCAATTCTTTACACTCAATACCCTCTGCCAAAGCATCAGCCTTAGATTTTAACTGACTCAATAGAAAATTCTGGTACTTCAGCATATGAAACTGGCAATTCAAAGCCCTCATCCCTAGAGTGGAAGAGGTATACACCTTTTTACCCCACCTATCCAAAGCTCTAGAATCTTTATCCAGAGGAACTGGATTCTTCACAATAGAAGCCCTGACACCCTTAGGTCCCTGGCTAATAGTCTCCGGGTCAGCTCTAGGGCTCTTATACAAATATTTATGGGCCTCTGGCACTCTGTAATACCTGTCCGGTTTAACAGGGGCAGGAGGTAAAGAATCAGGATTAAGGGCAGCTTCAGAGAAAACATCCTGTACAACATCCAAAACAGGGGGAATAGCCAAGGGCCTATGCTGTGGTAAAAATAAAAATTCCCTAAGCCTCTTACGAGAGTCTGAGAAATCCTGACCTTCCCACTTAAAATGCTCCCTCATGGAATGCAGGGTCTCAGAAAAGGAAAAATCCTCTGGAGGGGAAGCAGAAGGACAAGAATCCTCTGCATCAGAATCAGAATAAAGAGGAAAATCCTGAATGTCCTCAGCTGAAGACTCAAGAGTAATCTGAGAAATGCTCCAATCCCTCTACCTCTGGCTCCACCCTAGGCCTCTTATCCGGGGGAGGCATAGAGCCCCTGATTAAAGTAATCAAATCCTCTGCCATCTTCAGCATATGCTTTTTAGGTACAGAACTAGGGCTGACACCAGAGGAAGACAAACCAGGCCTGACCTTGGAAGGTGCTTTAGAGACAGAAGTAGAAGGCCTAACCACCTTATGCAGAGAAGGGACTACAGAAACCTGAGAGGCCCCCTCAGCCTGACCAGACTCCTGAGAGGCCACATCCTGCAAGACTAAAGGCTCCCCCTGAGATTCAGCTGAAACCTCGGCTGGATCCACAGATTCCACCGTAGTTTCTAAAGAACCAGCGTCCGTAACGGACGACTCATCCTGCTTGGACTTTAACGTTTTTTCTTTACGCTTCTTAGGGGCAGCGGGCGTCGGAGGATCCGACGGCATATTGTAATTGCACCGCTTACCAAGACAAGTCTAGCACAATCTAACCTGCGTTTAATGGTGCGCTTATTAAATTTAGCACAAAAGCAACACCCGACTACGTCATGCTCAGGCCCCAAGCAAGGAATACAGAGAGAGTGGTAATCCCTATGAGGTATCTGTTTCCCACAAGCAATACAATTATTTACTTTTTCTGACATCCGGATTTAACTGAGGCAAGAAAAGACAAAAATATTCCCCAACGGGGTACTTAGCCCAACCTGGTCTTCGGTCTGAAACTCAGAATACGAAAATTTCAGGACGCCGAACGGCACTTGCAAACGCTGCTTCTGCTTCGGACCATGCGGCAAGAAAGACTGAGGATATGGCGTTGGTCATGCGCTTTAGTACCACGGCGTACTGACGTCAGATCTAAGCGACCATGACCGACGCCAGCCTAACACTTTGGTATTCGGGCCGACCGAGGACAGCGGACTACCCACAGGTTATGACTGCAGCAATGTGAGATGAAGAACATCATAACAGAGCAAAAATACGAAAAACGTATAAACAAGAGATACTAAGCGCTTTCACCCAAACATACTGTGGGTATCTTCAGAGTATCACAAGCTTCACTTACACATCTGTTAAATAGTATAATTATGACTGCCCAATCACATACTTTAATCTCTCCAATTAAACAACGCCTTCATAGATGTAGTCTACACATATCAAACAATAAGGAAAAAAAAGAGTTAAAAAAATCCAGTCTAACTAGAAAATGTTAAACTATTCTTTACTTATACCTAACATTAATAATAAAAATAAAATAAAAATAATTATAGTGGTATGTTGGTGCACAATATCTTATACTGTTAACAATAATAATATATAAATACTTAATTTTAAATACTATGAAATATTAAAATTTTATATGAAACAACCAATATGTAATTGATAAAAAAATGTACTTTATATAAATAATTAATAGTTCCCCTTCAAATAAAATGTGACTTGTACTTCAAAATACTTAGAATTGAAATTTGCTCATTAATGCCTGGTGTATTGCTGGCATTGAGTCTTAGCTGCCATAGGCATTCTTTAACTTCTAATAAAATATTATCATCACCTCCTTTACTTGTATTGTACGGAATCCTATCAATAACAAAAAATATAAACCTTTTAAAATCTTTGCATTTGATGCTGTGTATACAGAGAATTGGTCACTTTTTTATTTTTTATGTCCCTACTGTGTTCCATGATACAGTCCCTCAACTTCCTAATAGTTTTTCCTATATAATAAGATGGACAGGATAAACATGAGGCCAAATATACCACCATTCTTGTATTACAATTACAAAAACCGGGACACTTAATAGATCTACCATAGTTTTGTACTGCTACGTAAGGACCATCATTTACATATTTACATGTCTTACAAAGACCACATTTACTCATTTTTGAATTTTTATATACCTGACTGTTATAACTATTCTCAAAATATTCCTTTAAGTTCTTACCCCTACTATAAGTAATATTCGGGTAATTTCCTATTATATTCATAAGTTCTGACTTACTAACAAATACACTGGTCCATATCTCATTTAATATATTAACTATTGCATAAGTATCTTCATTATATGGTAGAATAAATGCATCCTTTTTGTTCGTAATTAATTCAGTTTTTCCCATTACTGTATTTTCTTGTTCACATTTTAAGATGGGCTTGTATACAGTATGCCTTTTATACAATATTTCTTTTTTCAGTCCAGTAAGTAATTTTTGTGGATAGCCTCTGTCCTGGAACATATTTACAAGTTTATCCATTTCAGTAATGAATTTGTTGTCTTCGCTTATAATATGGGATAGCCTCACCATCTGACCTTTGACCAAATTCTTCTTCTGAAAATAAGGGTGGCTACTACCATAGTGTAGAAAAGAATTTGAATACGTTTTTTTCCTAAATATATTTGATTCTATCTCATCCTCATTAAGATGAAATAAAATAGCCAAATATTCACAATCATTGTCATAACTTTTATGTGTGAAAGTCAGAAAGGTGGATGTGGTATCAAGGAATGATATGAATTCTAACATTTCTTCCTTACTACCTCTCCAAAAAATTAATATGTCATCAAGGAACCAACAATAAAGTATTATTTTTGACCAATACTTAGAAGTAAAAATACTTTGCGTCTCCCATTGGGCCAATACTAAGTTGGCATATATGGGTGCACATCTGGCACCCATAGCCACACCTGCACGTTGTCTGTAGTATTCTCCATCCATGAAAATATAATTATTTGTTAAAACCATGTCCATCATCTCAATAATTAATTTGCGTTTAACAATATGCATCCCACTAAATTTTGACAAACTAGCCTCAAACATAGTCAGATCCAATTCATGTGGCATAACTGAAAATAAGTTAACTATATCTATGGTGACCATAACAGTGTCCTTGTTTATAAATGTTGCATGTTTTCTAACAACTTCCAGACAATGCCAGGAATCCTTGAGGATGTGCGGTAAACTCGACAAGGTATCTTTACAATTAACATCTATGTAATGGGCCACAGTTTCTAATTTTGAACCTTTTGCTGAAACAATTGGTCTAAAAGGGGGATTTGTTTATATTTTTGTGAATTTTGGGTATACCAAAAATGGATGGAGTGATAGGGAACTCAACCAATAAATAATCATATTCGTCCTTGTTGATCATACCTTCCATCAAAAATTCATATAATAACCAGTCCACCTTTGTGTAGGCTCTACACATCTCATATTTAGACACCTTTTCATAAGTTTCACTGTCACTTAACAAGTTAGTCATTTTATTTAAGTAATCAATTTTTGACATCACCACAACCCCCCCCGCTTTTGTCTGGTTTCATAACTCTATATTGGTCAGTACTAGTCAACTCTCAAACAAAATCTCTCAGCTGTAGTTAAATTGTCTTCTACTATTGTAGATTTTTTAAGGACTCTACGTATTTGAACCTCACATAGCATTTCAAATAAATAAATAACTGGATTCTGCGGAGGTATAAAGGTACTAGTTCTTTTCAATCCACGACTAGATTCAGGATCAATTCTAGTATTATCATTGGCAAAATACATTTTCAGATTTAAAAGTCTTGTAAACATTTTCAAAGTAATCAAAATTTTACCTATATCCAATTTAAAAATGGGAACATATGTAAAACCTTTTTTAAAAAGTGAAATATAATCAGAACAAAATTATATGTCTGTAAAATTGTATAAAGAAAAACCACCATCAACCACTATAGAATGTTACAACTTAAATCATCACAATTCTCATAGTTAGAAACATGGTCACCATCATGTACTGCTACTATAGTTTCATTGCTACAATAATCTAAACCTGATATAGACCATTCATAAATATTTTGGTTGTTTGAACATGGTAAGGACCATTCACAACCATCATGAACTTTAATCACAATTTGACTTAGGAACAGGGTCCATTCCAGTCATGGTATCAGAAACCCAAAAGATACGGAGAAATTAGAAAATGGGTGTGGCATAGTATGCTGGCTACTGGCATACCAAGAGCTTGCCAGTATATTCCCATTCATGCCATCAGCAAGCAACTTTCTGCAAGTCAAAAGGCAACATGAATCTTGCAGCCCTAAATGATATAAAACTATACATCTGAACAACTTCAAAAGAAGCTCAACAGTTGTAGCTGGTGAAGGAGAAACTCATCCACAGGGAGATGGAGGGTGCCCACTTACATCAAGAGATAACATTCTTTCAGTATCTGCTGTACCAGCAGTGAGGACCTTATTGATTGGTCCCCTGTTTAGCTGAATCCATGGTGTAGTGAGCCAGGCAGTCACAAAAACCCAAAGCTCATATGCCAAGGTAGTGGCTTCCCCTGCTCTTCCCAAGGGCAGAAAAGTACAGTTTTGTACCTACCATAAATGTAGATGTTAGAGTGTACACCCTGCTGCAGTCATCACACTTGGGTTATCCTGTCGTCAGGCGGTCCTGCAGTCAGCCGGAATTCCAAAGTCTTGGTCCGGCGTCGGTTGCTGTCGCTTCTTCCCTGACGTCAGTGCGCCAGGGGTATAAATAATGCATCCGACGCCATTTTCTTCAGTTTTTCTTGCCCCAGATGTCAGGTGCCCCCCAAAAGGTGGTCAGAAATTAGTACCAAAATAAGAAAATTTTGCACAAACACAAAATCCCTCCAGCTATAAGCAAATACATCAGGAAGGTATTGTAGAGATTTAGCCAGTTAGATCAGAGGGGACGGAGGGAGGGTAACCTGGACTGCAGCAGGGTGTACACTTGAACATCTACATTTATGGTAGGTACAAAACTGTACTATGTTCATCGTGTTACCCTGCTGCAGTCATCACACTTGGGTAGAATCCCAAAGCTAAGAATGGGTGGAGGAGTCATAGAGGGTTAGAGGAGGCTAGAAGGCCCTGCAGAACTGCAGTGGCGAAGCCAGCCCTAGTCTTAGAGTAAAGAGGTAAGTGATAGTGTTTGGTGAAGGTGTGCACTGAACTCCAAGTTGCAGCTTCCAAAATCTCCTTGGTTGGAACCCCCCTGAGGAAGGCTGTAGATGTAGCTGTTGCCCTGGTAGAGTGGGGCCTAATGGTAGCAGGAACTGGTTTTCCATGATGGGTATAGCAAAAACGAATGCAATCTCCTATCCATTTGGAAATGGTTTGTTTTGATATAGCCTTCCTTTGTGAAGCTGTAGCATAGGATACAAAGAGCTGGTCAGATTTTCTGAAAGCCTTAGTTTTATCCAAATAGTAACAAAGTTGCCTGTGAATGTCCAAGGAATGCAGGAGTCTTTCTTCTTTGTTCTGTGGTTTTGGGAAGAAGGTGGGTTAGTGGATGATTTGATTTAAAGCCACACTGGAAACCACTTTAGGCATGAAGGAAGGATTAGTTCATAGAGAAACTCTGTCTTGATGGAAGATGAGGAAGGGCTCCCACTGCCATTAGTGCCTGCAGCTCTGAGACTCTTCTAGCTGAAGTTATTGCTAGCAGCAGGGCAGTCTTCCACGATAGGAACTGTAGATCTGCAGAGAAAGCTGGTTCAAAGGGAGGTAGCGTGAGTTTTTCCAGAACAAAGTTGAGGTCCCATGTTGGTGTAGGTACTCTCCTGGGGGGGTCTAATGTTTTTTGCCCCTCTGAGGAACTGCCTTAGAAGTGGATGAGAAAATAAGGGTGGATCCGTGTTGTAGTGGGCTGAAAGCTGATGCATGGATTTTAATGGAAGAAACAGACAGTCCTTTGTGCAACATCTCAGTTAAATACTGTAGTATGTGAGGCTGAATTGTGTCTTGGCCTTTAGTTTGGTTCCAGGCACAAAACCTTTTCCATTTGTCCGAATAAGCCTTCCTGGTGCTGGGCCTCCTAGCTTCCAGAATAACATCCATAACTGCTTGGGAAAGAGGAGCTGGCTGGATGCTTAGCTGATTTGCCATGCAGCCAGGTTTAAGGTTTTGAGCTGGCTGTGAAGAATCTGATTGTCTTGCTGTGTGAGCAAATGGGTAATTTGTGGTAAAATCCAAGGTGGGCCCTGGGTCATATTCCTCAATAGCGGGTACCAGTGCTGGCGTGGCCAGTCTGGGGCTATGAGTATCAGTCGTGGTCTCTCCTTCCTGACTTTCAGAAGCACCCTTGTGAGGAGAGGCAATGGAGAGAAGGCATATACTGTCAGGTTTTTCCAGCTGAATGAGAGTGCGTCCACTTTCCAAGCTTGATGAAGTGTCCTTGTACAAACTTTTGTTAGTTGATAGTTTTGGGGGGTGGCAAACAGGTCTATGTCTGGAAGGCCCCATTTTTGAGTTATCATTGCAAATACATGTGGATCCAGTTTCCATTCGTGGGGATCCATGATGTTTCTGCTGAGATCATCTGCCAATGTGTTCTTCTTTCCTGGCAGGAACTGAGCTTGTAACTGAACTTGCTAAGCCAGAGCTGTGTTCCACAAGGTCATTGCTTGCCTGCATAGAGAGTAGGAGTGTGTACCCCCTTGTTTGTTTATGTACCACATTACTGTGGTGTTGTCCGTCCTTACTGTAAGTTGTCCTGGATGTAATAGATTCTTTAAGGCTGTCAGAGCATTCTGTACAGCTAGCATCTCTTTTTGATTGATGTGCAGATTCCTTTGATCTGCAGTCCATACGCCTTGAACGCACTGTCCTGCCATGTGTGCCCCCCAGGCATAATCCGAAGCATCTGTTGTCATAGTTTGCCTGGCTGGGGGCAAGGTGAAAGGATGACCCTTGCTGAGGTGACATGCCTGTGACCACCATAGAAACTCCTGTTGTAGGCAGGGAATGACAGCTATCACTGTGTCCAAGCTGTGGCTGCGTTGAGACCATACGCTTTTTAGGTACCACTGTAATTTCCTCATATGCAGCTTTGCAAATGGTATTAGTAGTATACAAGATGCCATGAAGCCCAAGGCCTGCAGAATTTTTCTTGCAAGTAGTTGGGTCTTTGTTGCCATTGTTTTGAAATATTGAGTCAGTTGTATTTGTTTCTGAGGGTACTAGTTTTGATTTCTTTTCGTTTGCTGTGTACCCCAGGCAACTTAGAAGATGTTTTACAAAAGCCAGATGTTGTAAGAGGATGTCCTTGCTTTCTGCTTGGATGAGGCAGTCTTCCAAGTAGGGATATATCTGAATTCCTCTTTGTCTGCAAAATGGAATTACTGGTGCCAGGCATTTTGTGAAGATCCTGGGCTCAGTAGATAACCCAAAGGGCAGTGCAGAGAATTTGTAATGCGTTGAGCCAGCTATGAATCTGAGGTATCTTCTGCAAGATTGTCTCATTGGGACATGCAGGTATGCCTCCTTGAGGTCCAAAGTAACAAGCCAAGCCTTCTTGCCCAGCATGGGTAGAAGTTGCTGCAGTGTTAACATTTTGAATTTTGGAACATCCAGGAAAGTATTTAGGATTGACAAGTCCAGTATTGGTCTCCAGGCTTTGTCCTTTCTGGGTACCAGGAAGAGTCTTGAGTAAAATCCTTGTCCCTGTTCTTGCTGTGGTACTCTTTGAATAGCTCCCATGTCCATGGGAGCAGCAATTTCCTTTTGTGCCTCTGCCCATTGGCTTTGGGGCAGGTCCGGCACACCTTTTGATTTTGGAAGGGTGTGAAAGTGGAACTTCTAACCCTGAGAAACTATATTCAGTACCCATTTGACCTGGGTGATTATGTGTCAATTTTGTGCGAAACGTGCTAGCTTTCCCCCTAGGGGTGCTGCCAAAAGGTAAGTGCTTGGCCTTTGTAGAGGAAAGTCATTGGGACGGTTTCCTATAAGGTTGTGATTTGTCTTCTCCTCCTTTGGGGGCAGAAGCACCCCATTGTTTAGGTCTGTAGGAGCCTTGGGGCTGAGATCTGCCTCTTTGTGGCCTGTCTGACACCTGAAAGGACCAATTTTTTGAAGGCTAGTTTCTACTAAACCTAGGTGGTTGAACCTGTAAGAAATCCTTTACTGTCTGCATAGATTTTGCTTTATCCTCCATTTTCTTTAACACCTCTTCTGCCTTAACACCAAACAAAGTATCATGCTGTAGTGGAGCATACAATAATTTTACTTTAACATGTTCAGGCAAACTTTGTTCTTTCAACCAAGCATGCCTTCGAATGACAGAGCCTGTAACTGTGGCTCTGCAAGAAGCCTCAAATGAATCAAAACCACATTACTGAGTATGCTTTCCCACTTGTTCAGCTGCATGCAGTAATTCCTGCATTTCCTTATTGTCAGGATTCTCTGAATTTGTAAGCATTTTCTGTTTTTACAAAGACATGAGGTACTGTTGATATTTAAGCATGTGAAACTGGCAGTTTAAAGCCCTTACAGCTAAAGTAGCAGAAGTGCAAACTTTTTTCCCCCCATCTATCCAGAGCTCTAGAATCCCTATCAGAGGGAACAGGGTTTTTAGCAGTGGAAGCCTTAACCCCTATGGGACCCTGAGAAATAGTTTCAGGGTCAACAGCAGGGTTTTTATAAAGAAATCAGTGCCAAGGCGGAAGTGAACAGAATCAGACAAGTGGATACTGAAAACCTTCTTTAATCCAACAAATAGTCTACCGAATAAAAATAGAAAAATCACTCCAATAACGTTAAGCGCGCTTTCACTTTGCCAAATACAAAGCTTTATCAGAACAATGACATTGTTAAACTAAGGTGCTTAAATATACTGTGCTGTAATGTAATAATTAAGTACTTAATTGATTTTCTTAATAAATTAAGTTTCTTAAAACAGCAGTACATAAAAAATAGCAATGCTATAAAATGTTAAAAACAATCAATAGCCGGGACAACAATACACTAATCCATTGTTATAATAAATAAATATTAAAAATTGCAAATACTGTTCTAACCATGTAGTCTATAAATAAATATATGAATATACAAATGTTGAAATGTAATAAATGTTCACATTGAATACCCATTAAAACAGTTGAAACACTAAACTAGAATTGCATACCCAAATGAATGAAATGCTGTTGAGTAACCTAACTTTTACACTACTCATACCCTAAAACAATGTGCAAAAACACCCTGAAATCAACAATTGCATGCACAAAATATATGCAAAACAAGAAAATGCAATAACCCATATTTGACCACTTTAGTCAAAAATGTATAAGTACCTATTAACACCTCAAATATATCCAATGTTGGAACATAACAACTTAGCTTGCCGTAATTTTAATACACTACGTATACTGATATTATCATTTAGGCCAGGGGGTCTACTGGCGTCAGTTTTTAACTGCCAAAATAGTTCTCTAAACTTGACCCTAGACTCCCAACTATCCTCCCGGGGGTCACTACCTACTTGTTCTAAGATGGCAAATTTTGTATTCATATGATTACAAACTAATGAATGTTTATAAAAGGCATTTGATTCTTTTTCTTTGATTTCATAAGAATGTTCATAAATTCTTTTTCTAAGAGTACGTGTAGTTTTTCCTATATAAAAACTATTACAGCTTAAACATATACCAATATATACTATCCCTCTTGTACCACAATTGTAATATTTTGGTGCTGTAAACCTAATGCCTCTACATCACGCTGTTGTAAAATAAATTCACACTGACGGCACGCACCACATTTGTAGGTACCCCTTTTAGAACTGCCATTATCAAACTGTTGAATGTCATTCCTATCAAATATGTCTTTTAAATTAATTCCTCTTCTCCTTATAAAGGATGGTTGGACAGGGATATATTTCCCTGTCTCATTATTGACTTTCAATAAAGGCCAGTATTTTTTAATAACGTCTTCCACTTGTCCAGATGTAGCCGAGAATGTATGTGCAAATGCTTGATTATACTGTACAACATTTTCACCTTCTGGGACGTTGTCCCCCTCACCCAGTCCTATAAGTGGAAAAAACTTACCTACCCTATTGTCAACTACCTCCTTCACTAAACCACGTACCAAAGGGTCGGGGGTAGCCTCTTTCTAGGAACAAAGAACTAATATATTTAACTTCATCTAGAAATGTCATATCATCACTGGACATTCTAGAGGCCCTTATCAACTGACCTTAACAATTCCCTTCTTCTGATGGAATGGATGCCCACTTTCAAAATGTAGATACATATTTGAGAAAGTGGATTTCCTGTATAACTTGGATTGAAAGCATTGGTTACAATAGTCCTTATATAGAGTGACATCTACACAGTTAATACTCAAATCATCCAATGTATAAGTAAAGCTCAAAAATTCTGTACAATTATTCAAATAAACCATGAATTCCAAAAATAATTCTCTGGACCCTTTCCAAAATATACAAATATCGTCCAGAAAACGAGTATAAAAAGTAATATATTTCTGCCAGAGTTAACAATAAACTTTCGCTCCCAGAAATACAGAACACAATTAGCATATATGGGGGCACATGCCGCCCCCATTGCAACACCCTTTTTTTGCTTATAAAGGTCGCCACTGAAATGCACAAAATTATTCTTCAAAATAGTCTCCGTAAAATCTAAAATCAAATTGACTATTTCCATCTAAATCCGTATTGGAGCATAAAATTTCTCTGAACCATTCCAAACCATGCTTGGAAATAATTCAACCACATCAATGGTAGCAAAACATATCTCTGCCTCATATTTACCCATGGTTATTCTTTTCAAAAAATCCCAAGAATCTTTAGTAATATGTGGCACTGAGTTAATAAACTGTTTCAGTTGAGAATCCACAAAAATAGCCAAAGGCTCAGTAATACTGCCCGCTCCTGCTACTACAGGTCTAAATTTAAGCAACTCGATCCCTTTATGTACCTTTGGTATTCCAAATATAACAGGGATCCTTGGGTTCTCAACATGTAAAAAACTGTATAGCTTTTCATTAATACTTCCTTGCAGTAAATGATCAGTTAAGTAATAATTGATCTTAGAATGGGCAATATTAATTTCATTCCGTGATACTAACGTATAATGGTTCGAATCTTGTAAAATGTTATGTATGTATGTATCATAGACATCATTATACATCAATACCACCCCTCCTCCTTTGTCAGGTTTCATAACTCTGACCTTTTCATTTTTTAATTTATTCACCAATATTTTTTCTTCATCTCACCAGTTCTCATTGGGGGGGGGGTTCACATAATATTTAATTTGTCTCACATCCCTCTCCACCATTTCTTCAAAAAGTTTTAGAGAGGCATTAGTTGCTGGATTAAATAAACTTCTCCTAGATCGCTCATTATGATTAAACTGCCTCCCTTTGAAGTAAATTTGTAGATTTAATTGTCTTATAAATAACTTAATATCAATTATTGTGTTGACCATCGACCCTGTCTTTGTGGGCACAAAATGAAAACCTTTAATAAATAATTTAAAATAACTGTCATCTACTGCCAAATCTGTAAAATTGTATACTGTAAAATTATCTTTTCTACATACTGTTGAATTCTCAGTGACTATATTTGCATCTAAACAACCATCATTCATAAAGATAGGGGTGGGGATCAAGAAACATCGAAATCTAATCATTCCGAACTCTCCCCTGAAAGCTGCCCCCCCCCTTTCCCTCCTGTATGTCCGAGAATTCTGATAAGAATACTTCCTCTGCTTTTCTACTATGTAATACCTCTTTAAAACTCTCTGAAGAAATGGTGGAGAGGGATGTGAGACAAATGGAATATTATGTGAATCCCCCGTAAATGTTTCTAATAGTACTAAGGAGTCTCTTCCTAAAAGTTAGTTTGAAACTGTTTCTAATATCGCATTGCATGCTAATAGTGCTTTCAAAGTTTCAATACAAGATGTTACTATTTCCAATGTTCATCCTGATTTTTCCAATGGTGCAACACAAGCTGATACTGTTTCCAAGGTTCATCCTGATTTTTCCAATGTTGCAATGCATGCTAATTCTGTCTTGTATTTTTCCAGTGTTGCAAGGCAAGCTAATTCTGTCTCTAATGTTGCAAAACATGCATTTACCGAACCCATTGCAGCAACACAAGGTAATACTGAATCAGAAAAAGCGTATTCTGCCAGTCAAGGTTTAGACTCTGGTATTAACCTTACACTGCACGCAAATACGGATTCCAATGCAGCTGTAAGTGCTTCCATTGGAGTATTACATATGGAATCCAATTTCAAGGTGTTAATGCATGCCAACACCAAATCCCTTACGGATTCTGATACCCTTGATAATGTGATGGCCAGTACTTCAAGTGTAAACAACGTGCTACCTAACAGTTCCAACCTCTCGAAAGTTTACAGAGCGTCCAAGGTTTCTAATGACTGCAATAATTGTATAAAGTCCATTGATTCTGCTCATTCTGTTAAGCCAGTCGTTTCCAATGTTTGTAATGTCTCCAACAATAACAACTACATCCAAGCATTCCCCAAGGCTGCCATTCACACCAATACAGTGCCCTTGAATCCAAACAAGTACAATGCAGCCAGCCCCCACTGTGACCCTAGCCGGATTAGAAACAGTGCTCCTAGCCAGGAAAGGACCAACACTGACTCCAATAGCAACCCAGTTCCAAGCCGCCTTCTCAATGTTGCTACAACTAGAGATACAAGTAGTAACTCCAGTAAGATACCCATACAGCCACAGCTTAATACACAAGCTGCTCCCCCCACCCCAAGGCCCCCCCTAGACGTCACTGTACCCACCCAATCTAGTCAGGAAAGTGACAGCGAAATTTCAGTGCTAAAAAGGAAAAGCACCATTAACCCCACATTGAATACACACATCAGTGTTTTCTCCAAAGTCTGTGAAACAGAAATTAGGGCTCTATTACAAAAACCTCAGCCCCACCAAAAAGACAACCTCAACCCCAATGAAAAGGCAGCACTATGCCTACTCTGCCAGAATAAGCACCTCAAGGTACTAAAGGCAGACAAAGGAGCAGGGGTTGTTGTCATGACCGAAGCTGATTACAACAACAAAATGCTTGAAGTACTTGCTGACGAACACAGCTACCAAAAAATAGCTACAAAATTCCACTCCATTGACGCCGCTTTACTGCTCCTAGCCTACCAAAGCAAAATCTCAGAGGAGGAACTCTACTTCATGTCGGTGGACTCTCCCACAGTAGGGCGCCTCTTTGGGATTCCAAAAATCCACAAAAACCAGACAGATCCCCCAATGAGACACATTGTCTCATCCAAGAGAACCAAGACAGAATACATCTCTGAACTACTGGACTTCTATTTCAACCCCTTAGTCCAGAGTTCCAGATTCTACCTCAAAGACTCATGGCAGTTCTTAAAAGAAATCCACCAATTCCAAAACCAGAACAAAAACATTCCCATCCAATTTATCACCCTAGATGTAACAGCGCTATACCCCAGTATCCCTCACAAGGAAGGGATCCAGCTGGTCCATAGATACCTAGTGGGCCACAGGCACCTGGCACCTGAACATGCAGACACCCTCTGCACGCTTCTCAAGCTAGTATTGGAAAACAACTACTCTGAATTCGGAGACACCATCTACAAGCAACTCAAAGGAGTTGCCATGGGAGCCAAAATGGCCCCCTCCTATGCCAACCTAGTCCTTTGTGCATGGGAAGAGGATACCCTCACCCACCTAAAAGGGTTCAACAAGGTCAGCATGTACAAAAGATACATAGATGATCTCTTCCTCCTCTGGAGTGGCTCCCCCCAGAGCTGGATACCTTTTTGAAAGAACTCATGCACAGCATTCCCTTCTTGGAGTTCACCATTGGCAGCAAAGGCACCATGGTCAACTTCCTCGATATTGAACTTAGCTTCAACATGGACAAGGGCACTTTCGCCTCCAACATTTACAGGAAACCCACCCACAGGAACAACCTACTTGATTACAGAAATTTGCACCCAAACTTCATGAAAAAGAATGTAATCAAAGGGCAATTCGTCAGGCTCAGCAGAATTGTGAGCAGCGATGAACTATTCCTTACTAAGAGCCAACAGCTCAAAATAGAAGTTATGTACTCACCATAACGTTCCATGTGGAGTGTTCATCTCGCCTTTGTTCTTACACATGGGTTCGGAGCCGATCCTCGGCTCGTCGCCTCTTGCAAGCTCTGCATCGAGAAGAAGCTCGAGACAATCTAATACCCACAATCCCTCTCTGCCTTTACCTCAGATCTAGTTTGCAAGCAAACCAATCTACATAACAACACATTCATGCCATACATGTATACATACATAACAGACACATATAAGTATATGTGTGTACCAACTATGTACAGAGAATAAGACAGTAGTAAAACCCCCCAAAAAAAGGCCCCTTTCTTGGGGCCCCCCAGGGCAAATTTTTAAAAGGAACC
>NC_056746.1:926530492-926610492 GCF_019279795.1 Protopterus annectens
CAGCAGCCGACGCAGGACCCAAGACCTTGTTAATCAGGCAGACTGAGGGCTACTGCAAGCAGATAACCCAAATGTAATGACTGCAACAGTGAAACACGGAGAACATCGGTACCTGCAAAAAGACTATAATGGAGAGAAAACACGGTGAAAAATGGGGAGCTCAGTCAACCCGCTGTTGCTCGAATGGCGGCAAACAAGATTTGAGCCAGTGAGGGAGAGAGAGAAGCATTATGGGTTGGGGAGGAGCTCAGTTTCCGCACCATAGCTTGTTGGGCCATATACTTTACCTGCTTAGCTTCAAATTCTGAGGATTGTGCGTGCAGACGTCACACTTAAGGTCCCTGATTTATGGCCCTACATGTGACGTCCCACGCAGCTTTTACAGCCAAGCTGAAGCCGTTTGTACAGGAGCCGACGTACGAGTAGCCTGAAGGCAGGAAATCTCACACCAAGAATACTGCAACATAGGAATAGAAGGACATCACCATGTAAGCAGGGTTTAAAAAATGGCATTTCCCAGGACAGATAACTGCAACAAATCAAGAATTAAATAAGCTCCATTCGTCCTTCAGTCATCCTTATCCTAATAAATGGAATTATTATTGTAACACATTACTGTTTCATAGAATCATAAAAAAAAGACAAGGCTTTTGAAAGTCCAGGAGTATACATACATGTCTCCCTTATCTTCACACTAGCCAAGCTCCGACATGGGTAACAAAAAAAAAGTACAGTTTTGTACCTACCATAAATGTAGATGTCCGATAGGTATGCATATGCAGTCATAACATATGGGTTTGTCCTCTGCCTCAGGCAGCCCTTCAGTCGGCCGGATTCCAAAGTCTGGGTCTGGCCTCGGCTGATGTCGCACTTTCCCCGATGTCAGAGCTTCTGGGGTATAAAGGCATCAGCAGACGCCATTTTCCTCAGTGTTTCTTGCCCCAGATGCCAGGTGCCCTTCTAGGAAGGCTAAATTTGGATAAATGTTGAAAATTCCAAACAGTAGCAAACATATATATATACACATATATACATACAAACAAATACACCATAATAGATTCCCCCAGCTAGCTAAAAGAGGGGTAAGCACCCTAGGAATACCACAGAGGGGAAGGAGGGTGGGTAATCCTGACTGCAGATGCATACCTATCGGGCATCTACATTTATGGTAGGTACAAAAAGTACAGTTTTGTACCTACCATAAATGTAGATGTCCGATAGGTATGCATCTGCAGTCCTAACATATGGGTTGTCCTGCCTCAGGCAGCCCTTCCTTCGGTCGGCCGGATTCCAAAGTCTAGGTCCGGCCTCGGCTGATGTCGCACTTCACCCGACGTCATAGCTGCTGTGGTATAAAGGCATCAGCAGACGCCATTTTCCTCAGTGTTTCTTACCCCAGATGCCAGGTGCCCTCTAGGAAGGCTAAATTTGGATAAATGCAAATAATTCCAAACAGTAGAGAGCAAAAAAAAAAAAATATATATACATATATACAAACAAATACACCATAATAGATTCCCCCAGCTAGCTAAAAGAGGGGTAAGTACCCTAGGAATACCACAGAGGGGAAGGAGGGTGGATAATCCTGACTGCAGATGCATACCTATCGGACATCTACATTTATGGTAGGTACAAAACTGTACTATGTCCTTCAAGGATGCATCTGCAGTCCTAACATATGGGTAGAATACCATAGCCAAACTGGGGGAGGAGGTACTAAGATAAAGATGGTGTAGTTAAGATCCCTTGCAAAATAGCAGTTGCAAAACCTGCTCGGGATCTGGAGTACAAAGGAAGATTATAATGCTTGGCAAATGTATGCACGGAGCTCCAAGTAGCAGCTTCTAAAATGTCTTTGGTAGCCACTCCTCGTAGGAAAGCTGTAGTGGTGGCTGTAGCTCTTGTGGAGTGAGGCCTGATATTTTCTGGAGTTGTCTTTCCATGAAAAGAGTAGCAAAATCTAATGCAATTTCCTATCCATTTTGAGATTGTCTGTTTTGAAATTGCTTTTCCTTGCATTCCCGTTGCATATGCTACCAGAAGCTGGTCAGTTTTTCTGTTGGTCTTCGTTCTGTCCAGATAGTAGCGTAATTGTCTGTGCATATCCAAGGTATGTAGTAGTCTTTCCCCCCTATTTTGTGGGTTGGGGAAGAATGTAGGTAAATGAATCGCTTGGTTCAATGATACTCTGGAGACCACTTTTGGCATAAAAGTAGGGTTAGTTCTCAGAGACACTCTATCCTGATGGAAGATAAGGAAGGGTTGTACTGCCATTAATGCCTGTAACTCAGATACCCTTCTTGCTGAAGTGATTGCAAGCAGGAAAGCAGTTTTCCAAGATAAGAACTGTATGTCTGCTGTTGCTGATGGCTCAAAAGGGGGAAGTGTTAATTTTTCCAGCACAAAGTTGAGGTCCCATGTAGGCAAAGGTGGTTTTCTTGGAGGCTTTACATTTTTGATTCCTCTCAGGAACTGCCCGAGTAGAGGATGAGAGAAGACAGGAGGATCCATGTTGTATTCTGCTGAAATTGCTGATGCATGGATCTTAATGGAGGAGTAGGACAGGCCATTGTGGAACAGTTCTGCTAAGTATTCCAGGATGTTTGCTATGTTTGCCAATGAGACATTTTCCCCTTTTGCTGCACTCCAAATGAGGTATCTTTTCCATTTGGCTGAATAAGTCTTCCTTGTGGAGGGCCTGAGAGCCTCCAGGATAATGTCCTTAACCCTCTGAGATAAATCTGGGTTATTTTGTTTTATGCAATATTCCAAGCAGCTAGCTGTAGTGTTTTCAAGTTTGGATGTAGGATCTTGTAGTTGTTCTGTGTTAGATGTAAAGGACATAGAGGTAGAGGCCATGCCTGTGTCCGAGACATGCTTCTCAGTAGCGGGTACCAATGTTGCCTCGGCCAGTCTGGAGCTATCAGGATTATCCTTGGCTGATCCTCTCTGATCTTCAGTAGGACTTTGTACATCAAAGGAAGAGGTGGGAATGCATATGCTGTCAGGTTTTTCCAGCTGAAGGAAAGGAAGTCCACCCTCCAAGTAAGTGGGTGGTATGCTCTTGTGCAGAATTTCTTCAATTGGTGGTTGTGTGGGGAGGCGAACAGGTCTATCTCTGGTAGTCCCCATTTGTTTGTTATGGTTTTGAAGATATCTGGATGCAGCATCCATTCGTGAGCATCCGTGGTAGTTCTGCTTAAGGTGTCCGCTAGTGAATTTTCTTTTCCAGGTACAAACCTGGCCTGTAGTTGAATGTTGAGATTCAGGGCCACATTCCACAGGTCCATTGCCATCCGGCATAGAGGATATGAGTGTGTACCTCCCTGTTTGTTGATGTACCACATGACTGTGGTATTGTCCGTCCTTATCAGCAGGTGACCTTGTTGAAGAAATGGTCTGAATGCCTGGATTGCATGTTTCACTGCCAGCATCTCCTTTTGATTTATGTGTAGATTTAGCTGGTCTTGCGTCCATAGGCCTTGTATACACTTGTCCACCATGTGTGCCCCCCAGCCTAGGTCTGAGGCGTCCGTGGTGATGGTCTGGCTTGGATGAGGTTTGTGGAAAGGCAATCCTCTGTTCAACTGACAGGCCTGAGCCCACCACAGGAATTCTTGCTTCAGGCATGGAATTATTGGAATCTGGGCTTCTAGACTGTGCTTGTGTTGAGACCATACATTCCTTAGGTACCACTGCAACTTTCTCATATGCAGTCTGGCATGCGGAATCAATATTATGCAGGATGCCATGTAACCCAGGGCTTGCAGGACCTTCCTTGCAGTAAGCTGAGTCTGTGTTGTTAATGTCATGGAATAGACTGGTAGTTGCTTTTGTTTTTCTTCTGTGAGAAAGGCCATCTGAGTTGATGTGTCCAGTTCTGCACCCAAGAATGTTATCCTTTGGGATGGTACTAGTCTTGACTTTTGCATGTTGACTGTGTATCCCAAGGCTTGCAGCAGTTGTATGACCTTTTCCAAATCCTTTATTAGTTTTGTCTTGTTGTCCGCTTGTATTAGGCAGTCGTCCAGGTATGGGTAGATTTGTATTCCCTGAAGCCTGCAATGTGCAATTACCGATGCCAGGCATTTCGTGAATACTCTGGGCGCAGTAGATAAGCCAAAGGGCAATGCTGAGAATTGATAATGCTCTGATCCTGCAAGAAATCTGAGGTGTCTTCTGCAATCTGGTCGGATAGGGACGTGCAGGTATGCCTCCTTGAGATCTAGAGTCACCAGCCAAGACTCCTTGCCCAACATGGGAAGAAGTTGCTGTAGGGTCAGCATCTTGAATTTTGGCACAATGAGATAAGTGTTTAGTGCGGACAAGTCGAGAATAGGCCTCCATTGGGTTTCTTTTCTTGGTACAAGGAATAGTCTGGAGTAAAATCCTTGGCCTTGTTCCATAGATGGTACCCTTTCTATTGCTTTCATCTGAGGTAAATTGTTGATTTGTCTTAGAGCCTCTGGCTTCTGGTTTGGTGGAAGGTTTGGCATTCCACTCTTTTTTGGTAAAGTGTGGAAGTGAAACCTGTATCCTTTGTCTACTGTTTGCAATGTCCATTTGTCTTTTGTAATGCAGTGCCACTTTTTTGAAAATAAAGCCAACTTTCCGCTCAAGGGTGCTTCCAGTTGTTCCCTGGTAGGCGGAATCAGAGCCAAGTCATTGTGTCTGTCCTGTGGAAGTGGTTGTAGTTGCAGCTGTGGCGGTACTCCTCTGGTTGGCAGGTTGCCACTGACGACCCCTGTAGGCACCCTTTGACTGACCTCTGCCTCTTGGGCGTCTATTCCTGCCCCTCTGTGCTCTGGAGGTGTCCGGAAAGGACCAATTCTTTGAAGGCCAGTTTCTGCTGAACCTCGGAGGTTGGACCTGCAGAAAATCCTTTACTGTTTGTACAGATTTTGCTTTTTCTTCCACTTTCTTTAGAATCTCCTGTGCAGGGGAGCCAAATAAACTTTGTTTCTCCATTGGAGCATCTAGGAGTTTAGCCTTGACATGGTCTGGCAAGGAATGCTCTTTTAGCCTGGCATGTCTTCGAATTACTGCTCCAGTCATAGCTGATCTAAATGAAGCCTCCAGTGCATCATAGCCACATTTTAAGAAATGATTACTGACCTGCTGAGAGTTGTGTACCAAATCCTGAAGGGACTTACGGTCTAAAGGTTCAGGAGAGGAAAGCTTTTTATTCAGCTGATCTAACAAATATTCCTGGTACTGTACCATATGGAATTGACAGTTTAAAGCCCTGGCAGAAAGAGTAGCAGATGTATAAACCTTTTTTCCCCATCTCTCTAATGCTCTTGACTCTCTTTCAGAGGGTAGGGTGTTTTTGGCAGTGGCAGCTGCAACACCTTTTGGGCCCTGAGAAATAGTTTCTGGGTCTGCAGCATGGGCTTTATACAAGTGGAAGTGAGATTCCGGGACCCTGTAATATCTGTCAAGTTTGGCAGGGGCCGGGGGAAGAGAATCAGGGGCAGAACTGACATCATTATATGCATCATCAACTACAGTTAGCACAGGTGGTATGGCTAAAGGCCTACGCTGTGGCAAGTGCAAAAAGGTCCTTAGTCCTTTCCTAGAATCAGAGAAATCCTGACCCTGCCATTGAAAGTGTTCCCTCATTGAGTGCAAAGTCTCCCCAAAGGAAAATTCTTCTGGAGGGGAGGCAGAAGGAATAGAGTCTTCTGCATCTGAATCCTCATAAGGTGAGTATGGCCCTTCCTGATGGTCTGATAAATCAGATCCATCCGAGGAGAGAGGCTCAGGGGGTTCAGTCCTAGGCCTTTTGTCAGGAGGAGGTTGGAGGCCCTGTCTGGGTGAGGTTGGGAACCCCTAATCAGAGATATAAGGTCCTCAGCAAGGCTGAGAATCTGAGAACTTGAGGAAGGTCTCTGAGAGGTAGATTTTGCTGGTAAAGCTTTTGAAATTTTAGCTGCTTTAGCCCTGGAGAAGACCTTAATAGACATAAAAGCAGGGGGCCTAGCTGCCCCACGTGCAGGTGTAGGAATGTCCAATGTGGACAATTCTTGTGCGCTTGCTTCTTCGGTAGGAATTTCTGTAGCCGACTCAGCCGGGGCCTCTCTGGCCTCGGTTGTCGGAGGAATGTTTTCGGCAGAAGTAAGAACTGAGGACTCGGTTTCAGCCGAAACAGAGACACTCGCGGTAGGCCTAACCGTGGATTCAGCCGAAACCGCGGGCCGCGAGTGTCGGTCCTTTTCCTTGCGTTTTTTGGCTAAATGTGTAGCCGGAGTCTCAGACGGCATTTTATATGCAAAAGCGGATCCAAAAAACTCTTCTGCAAACTCCGGCCGACGTCTAAGAGTCCGTCGGTTGAAGGAGGCACAGGCTAAACAAGCTGATACGTCGTGGTCTGGGCCTAGGCAAGGAAGGCAGTAAGAGTGGAAATCCTTATGAGGTATTTGTTTCCCACAAGTTAAACAATTATTTACTTTGTCTGACATCGGCTGAGGCAAGAAAGAGTCCCCAACGGGGTACTTAGCTTTTTTAGAAGTCTTCGGTAGCTGAAATCTCTAGATCTGACCCACCGGCACTTGCGAACAGCTTCTGCTTCGGGCACCGCACGGCAAGAAAGACTGAGGAAAATGGCGTCGGCTGATGCCTTTATACCCCAGAAGCTCTGACGTCGGGGAAAGTGCAACATCAGCCGAGGCCAGACCCAGACTTTGGAATCCGGCCGACCGAAGGGCTGCCTGCAGGACAACCCATATGTTATGACTGCAGATGCATCCTTGAAGGACATCCTCTCAAATAACAGGCAAAACACTGGGAGCAGTTTTCAGAGAAAAATGTCATCAGCTGGCATACCTTACAGACCCAAATCACTCAAGTTGCACTTTCGTTCGACTACCAAAGATCACTGTCTATAGACTATATAAGCAGAAGCCTTAAGTAAATGAACACTAACAGCTGGCAGAAGAAACCCAGTATTAGGTCATTTAGACTACAGTCTAAAGATTTTTTCCTAGGGCTTCACAAGAAGCAATTCTAACCCTTCCTAACCTGATTCCCAGTACACATTAAAGTAATCACTGAAGAAATGTAACATGCATCAAAGCATCTGTTGATAAGAGTGCCATGACCTATAATACACTTCAGCTACCATTCATTTTAGTGTTGCTGCTTAATAGAAAAATTTGTAAATGTTTTACTACGTCTGTAGAAAGTGGTTTCATATCTCGGTGACATCACAAACAATTGTGAGGAGACATGTCCATAGATTTTAATGGATGCACCCATGTGCACATTTAGTGGTTTATTGACTAAAACTGATGCAGCTTTGTGCTATTCTTCTTATGTCCCAGAGGGTTAAACCGGACAGCCTCTAGTATAAAGAAAACAAAGTTTCCAAGTGGATTCTATTAGAGAAACTAAAAAAGGAATACTAAAGAGGAAAACAAATGGAGGTTCTGTAGGCACCTCTTGTTGCGAGCACAAAATAAACTAACCAAGGCACTACATGCAACCTTCAGACATTACTGGATGGCTAAATTAACTGGCTATCAAAACCCAGGCAGCAAATGTGCATGCTACGTCTACTGATATAAGCAGTCTCACGTCTGCTTATGAATCAAAAATTAAGATGCCAAATAGTCAGCAATGCAAAAAAGTGCCTTAAAAATCTTTTGTGGAAAACATTTCTATAAACCTAGAATTTCAGAAGTGAGTTAGCAAATGAGTTCATAATATTCTGTCCTTTCACTTAAATAATTTAAGACTACTTCTAACATAAAAAAATACATTAATTGTAAAAAGTACTGAAAACAGCTGTACTACAGCTACTTACTTAACCCTTAAGCAGAAGCAGAAAGTACAGTTGTGTACACTTACCATAAATGTAGATGTTAGATGTATTCACTGTTGCACTCATCACATTTGGGTCATTCTGCCTGTAGGTAGTCCTCAGCCGGCCCGAATACCACGAGAACACGGACAATCCACATCACCGACAGCTTAAATAACCGACTATGAAAACGCCGACATTCAAGTGCTAATAGCGCCTCTCGCTCCAGGTACCATGTTCCAGGTATAAATAGTTGTCTGTCATCAGCATAGCGTTATTTTCCTGTGAGTCTACTGTATGATTCATGCTGATGACAGACAACTATTTACCTGTACTGTATGAACATGATGACAGAGGCTTATTTGCACCTGGAACATGGTAGCGTCGGTTATTTAAGCTGTCGGTGATGTGGATTGTCAGTGTTCTCGTGTTAAGTGATTGTCGATTATGTGGTATGTCGACAAAGTCAGGTAGAACTATATATATATATATATATATATATATATATATATACATATGTATATACATACATACACACACACACACACACACACACACACACATATATATATATATTATATATATATATATATACACACACATGTATAAATATATATATATACACACACATATATATATATATATATATATATATATATATATACATAATATAAAACACAAAAAATATACCTCCAAACAAAAGCAAATACGCCAAAAAGGATTTTAAGCATAGTAAAATAAAGTAGAGGTATAGTTTGAGAAAAAACAGGGGGCTGGAGGATGTGTAACCAGGACTGCAACAGTGTATACACTCGAACATCTACATATATGGTAAGTGTACACAACTGTACTACGTTCTTCGTGTTTCATTGTTGTAGTCATTACATTTGGGTAGATTCCCAAAGCTATGGTTGGGAGGATGGAGATGTTCATCGTGTTTCACTGTTGCAGTCATCACTGTAGGGTTCTTCCTGCCAGCAGGCAGTCCTCGGTCGGCCAGAATCCCAAAGTCTGGGTCCGGCGTCGGCTGTTCAGTCATGCTCCCTGACGTCAGAGCGCTAGGAGTACAAAGCTGCCAGCCGACGCCATGTTCTCCAGTCTTACTTGCCGTGTGGTGAAAGCAGTTCGCAAGTGCCGGTTGGCTGACTCCTGATATTTTTTCGCGTTTCAGTCCGAAGACTTACTTCTTCTCAAAGCTAAGTACCCCGTTGGGGAAACTTTTTTCTTTTTTCCAATCCGATGTCAGAAAAAGTTAAAAATTGCACTTCTTGTGGGAAGCAAATACCTCATAAGGATTTCCATTCTTACTGTATTCCTTGTTTAGGCCCTGACCACAACGTAGCTAGTTGTCGGTTTTGTGCTAGATTTAACCAACGCACGATTAAGCGGAGGTATGACTTTGCTTTTCACTACTTTGGTAGGCGATTTAATTATAAAATGTCGGGCACGCTTCCGACTACCGGAGTTCACAAACGACGTAGGGATAAGGACAGGCCTCCGAGGTCCAACTCGGATTACGTTTTACAAGCAGAGCCAGCTACAGGTTCGGCCGTCGTCAGTGAGGCGCTTTCGCAGGCCCTGTCGTCGGCCATTTCAGAACCGATTGCTGAAACGGACTCCCACGATGAGCCAACTAGGCCTTTGAGCACTCCAGCTGCAGGACCTTCGGACAATGCTCCCTCGGATAGGTCCGGAGCCGCTGTGCAGGTACCGGCTTCCGAGGGGGTTTTCAGGCCTACACAGCTTCTGATAAAGGCAAAGGCAAAGACTCCTCCTAAATCTAAGACACCAGCCCAGGCCTCTTCTGATCCGGGACTCAAATCTCAGAAACAGCTACTTAAAATGGCGGACGACTTACTAACCATGATTAGGGGTTCACATCCCCCTCCAGACAAAAGGCCAAGGCAAGAATTGGATTATGAATCTTCTGATCAGGCATCTATTTCTTCAGTGTCTTCCTCTGAACAGGAATATACTTTCCCTCCTTATGAGGATTCTGATGCTGAGGAATCCATTCCATCAGCTTCTCCCCCTGAGGATTTTTCTTTTGGGGAATCTTTACATGACATGAGGGAACATTTTCACTGGGAAGGACAGCAGTACTCTGAATCTAAGAGAAGGCTTAGGGATTTCCCTGGCTATTCCTCCTATTTTGGATATTGTGGATGATGCCTTTTCTGAGGCTAATTTAACTCCCGACTCCTTTCCTCCAGCCCCTGCTAAGCCCAACAGATATTACAGGGTCCCTGACTCCCACTAGTTCCTTTACAAAAATCCTACTGCTGATCCAGAAACCATTTCTCAGGGTCCTAAGGGGGTTAAGGCCGCCTCTGCTAAAAACCCTATTCCGACAGGTAAGGACTCTAGAGCTTTGGAGAGATGGGGCAAAAAAGTGTACACTTCTGCTACTTTATCTATTAGGGCTTTAAATTGTCAATTTCATACGCTAAAATATCAGCAACTTCTACTGTCGGTTACGAAACAAAAGCTAGGTACCATTTCTGCATGTGCAGATAATAAGGAATTACACAATTTGATTCATGCTACTGAACAAGTGGGGAAGCATGGTTTACACTGTGGTTTTGATGCCCTGGAGGCTTCTTGCAGGGCGGCTGCCCCTGGCACAGTCATTAGAAGGCATGCTTGGTTAAAGGAACAAAACTTACCTGATCAAGTGAAAGCAAAGTTACTGGTTGCTCCTGTTCAGCATAATGTTTTGTTTGGGTCTAAGGCTGAAGAGGTGATAAAGAAAATGGAGGATAAGGCAAAATCCATGCAAACAGTTAAGGATTTCTTACAAGTTCAGCCCCCAAGATTTAGCAGAAATTGGCCAACTAAAAATTGGTCCTTTCCCAGCTCGGACAGGCCTCAGAGGGGTACATATAAGCGCTCCAGAGGGAAGGCCCAAGCACAGACCTCTTACAGACCTAGACAGTGGAGTGCATCCACCGCCAGGGGTGGAGAGGACAGACCTCAATCTTATAGAAAACAGGCTCAATGACTCCCCCTGCATGGCTCCAGGAACTTCTCTCCTGGAAGCCCCTCTAGGAGGAAAACGCTCTCTTTTTCAACAAAATTGGACTTACATAACCAAAGACAAGTGGGTTCTGGATGTAGTTTCAAGAGGTTACAAATTCCACTTTCATACCTTGCCAAGACCAAGCGGATGGCCAGACCTACCAAAACACCAATGGGCAGAGGCATTAAACCAGGTGGGATCCCTCATGGCTATGAGGGCCATAGAACTGGTTCCACAATCAGAGACGGGGCAAGGCTTTTACTCAAGGCTCTTTCTAGTTCCCAGAAAGCAAAATTCATGGAGACCCATCCTGGATCTGTCAGTCTTAAATACTTTCCTGGAGATACCAAAGTTCAAGATGCTAACTCTGCAGCAGCTCCTGCCAATGTTGAGCAAAAATGCACGGATGGTGACATTGGATTTAAAGGAGCCTTACCTACACATCCTTATCAGACAGAAGTGCAGAAAATACCTCAGGTTCAAGGCTGGCTCGAAACATTACCAATTCTCTGGGCTGCCCTTTGGCTTGTCTACTGCACCCAGGGTCTTTACCAAGTGCCTGGCACCAGTAGTAGCTTATTGCAGACTCAAGGGAATTCAAATTTACCCTTATCTGGACGACTGCCTTATTCAAGCAGACAGCAAGGATGTCTTACTCCAGCACCTGGAATTTGTTCAAAATCTTCAAGTACCTGGGATTCACTGTGAACATAAAAAGTCAAATTTGACACCCACACAACAGATAACTTTTCTGGGTGCTCTTCTAAACACAACAACCCAGACGGCATTCCTGACATCCGAAAAACAACTACAGCTGGCTTCAACTTTCAAAACCTTGGCGTCAATAACTCAGCTAACCGCAAGGTAATTCCTGCAGGCTTTGGGTTACATGGCCTCCTGCATCCTTCTCATACCAAATGCAAGACTACATATGAGAAAAATACAATGGTACCTAAAAAGTGTATGGTCCCAGCATTGCCACAGTCTAGACACACAGATTGCTGTCTTGCCTTGCCTACAAAAGGAATTCCATTGCTGGACCATGGCATGTCTTCACAACAAAGGGAAAGCCTTCAGTCTGCCTCCAACCAGCCAAGTGTTAACCACGGATGCCTCGGATTACGCATGGGGAGCCCACTTGCAGGGAAAAGGTCTGTAAGGTTTTTGGACAGAGGATTAGAAGCACCTACATATCAATTTAAAAGAGATGCTAGCTGTACAGAATGCCCTCTTGGCTTTCAAGGATCTTCTACAACCAGGACAACTACTGATACGGACAGACAACACCACAGTTATGTGGTACATAAACAAGCAAGGGGGTTCACACTCCTACCCCCTGTGCAGACTAACCATGACTCTATGGAACACAGCTCTAGATTGCAAAGTGGATCTACAAGCTCAGTGCCTGCCAGGGAAACAAAATATTCTGGCAGACAGCCTGAGCAGGAACCTGTCAGACCCACACGAGTGGATGCTAGACACCCAAATATTCAAGATGATTACAGAAGCCTGGGGCTGCCCGGACATAGATCTATTTGCATCCCCCCTCAACCACCAGTTACAGATTTTTTGCACAAGGACATTTCACAAACTAGCATGGAAAGTGGATACACTATCATTCAGTTGGAGAAACCTCTCGGGGTATGCCTTTCCACCACTACCTCTTCTTCCACGGGTGTTATTAAACATCAAGCAGGACAAGCCCAAGATGATGATTTTACTGGCCCCACATTGACCTCATCAATTTTGATACTCAACACTGATGAATCTATCCCAGGAGCCTCCTTGAATTTTACCTCAGATTCCAAATCTTTTGTCCCAACACCAGGGCCAGGTTCAGCACTCTCATGTCAAAACTCTCAGCCTGGCGAATTCAGGGTCTATGATTAATCCTTTCCTTCCCAAACAGGTCATGGATGTCATCTTAGAAGCCAGACGGCCTAGCACTAGAAAATCTTATGCAGGTAAATGGAAGATATTTTGCACCTGGATGCATGCTCAGGATTCGGATCCTCTCAATCCTAATATCCCACTGATTTTACTTTACCTGACAGGGTTTATCCTTCTCCTCCATAAAAATACATGCCTCAGCTATCTCTGCACATTACAATACAGATCTTCCAATCTTTTCGCATCCACTTCTGAAACAATATCTCAGAGGAGCAAAGAATTTAAGGCCCCCTAGGACACCTCCCATACCTGCCTGGGACCTCAACTATGTTCTGCAAAAACTCACTCTGCCTCCTTTTGAGCCTGCTGCCACATCTGATATTAACTATTTATCATGGAAGACAGCTATCCTGCTGGCTTTGACTTCAGCCAGGAGAGTCTCGGAGTTACAAGCACTCATGGCCGTGGAACCTTATATTATTTTTCCCCAAGATAGGGTGTCTTTAAGGACTAATCCTACTTTCATGCCTAAAGTGGTTTCCAAAGTGGCTTTAAATCAAACTATTCACCTGCCAACTTTTTTCACTAATCCACAAAATAAGGGGGAAAGGATCTTGCATTCCTTGGATGTACACAGACAACTTCGTTTTTACCTGGACAGAGCCAAGGATATCAGGAAAACAGAGCAACTGTTTGTTTCATATGCAACAAATTCCCAAGGCAAGGCTATTTCAAAACAGACCATTTCTAAATGGATTGCTCATGGAATCAGATTTTGTTACTCTCATCATGGGAAGCAAATCCCAGGAAAAAGTAGGACTCACTCTACCAGAGCTGATGCTACTTTAGCTGCCTTTCTCAGGGGAGTACCTACCAAAGATATTTTGGAAGCTGCAACTTGGAGTTCAGTACATACTTTCTCTAAGCACTATAATCTCCCTCTTTACTATAAGTGTAGGGCAGGCTTTGCTTCTGCAGTCTTGCATGGCCTTCTAGCCACCCCTTCTACTCTATAACCACCACCCTTTATCTCAGCTTTGGGATTCAACCCTACAGTGATGACTGCAACAGTGAAACACGAACATAGTACAGTTGTGTACACTTACCATAAATGTAGATGTTCGAGTGTCTTCACTGTTGCAGTCTGGGTTACCCTCCCTCCTGTCCCCTCTTATACTTTCATTAGTGTGGATTCCTACCTCACCCTTCTTCTGAGGTGTATTTGCTACAGGGTATGGGGTTTGTTGCATGTTACATTTTTGTTTTACTATTAGCCTTCACTTTTGGGCACCTGACATCTGGGGCAAGAAAAACTGGAGAACATGGCGTCGGCTGGCAGCTTTGTACTCCTAGTGCTCTGACGTCAGGGAGCATGACTGAACATGCCTACTCCGGACCCAGACTTTGGGATTCTGGCCGACCGAGGACTGCCTGCCGACAGGAAGAAAGTACAGTTTTGTACCTACCATAAATGTAGATGTCCGAACAGGATAGCATCTGCAGTCCTTACAACTCAGAGAGGCAGGAATAGGCGTTCCAGAGGCAGAAATCAATCCAGAGGAGGTGCCTACAGGGGACGCCAGTGGCAAGGCAATAACCAACGAGGCACAGATACAACCACTACCACTGCAACAGGACAATCACAGTGACTTGACCCTCACACTGCCTACCAGGGAACAAATAGCAGCACCCTTAGGCGGAAAACTAGCCTTATTTTCAAAAAAACTGGCACTATATCACAAGAGACAAGTGGATTTTGCAAACTATAGACCAAGGCTTCAGGTTTCACTTCCACACCTTACCAGTAAAAAGAGGAATGCCAAACCTACCACCAAATCAAAAGACAGAAGCTCTAAAACAAATAGCTCAATTAACAAAGAGGAGAGCTGTGGAAAGGGTACCACCTACAGAACAGGGCAAGGGATTTTACTCCAGACTCTTCCTAGTACCAAGAAAAGAGAAAAGTTGGAGACCTATTCTCGACCTGTCCACCTTAAACACATTCATCATTGTTCCAAAATTCAAAATGCTGACCCTACAGCAACTTCTTCCCATGCTGGGCAAGGAGTATTGGCTGGTGACTCTAGATCTCAAGGAGGCATACCTGCACATCCCCATACGACCAAATTGCAGAAGATACCTCAGATTTCTTGCAGGATCAGAGCATTATCAATTCTCAGCATTGCCCTTTGGCTTATCTACTGCACCCAGAGTGTTCCCGAAACGCCTGGCATCAGTAATCGCTCATTGCAGGCTTCAGGGAATCCAAATTTATCCATACCTGGACGACTGCCTGATACAAGCGGACAACAAAAGCAAGCTGACACAAGACTTACAAAGAGTCATTTGCTTACTACAAGCCCTGGGATACACAGTCAATTTAAAAAAGTCAAGACTGATACCATCCCAAACAAGAACATTCTTGGGTGCAGAATTGGACACAGTAAAACAGATGGCATTCCTAACTGCAGAAAAACAAGAACAACTTCCTCTTTACTTCTTGGCATTAACAAAGCAGAACAAACTAACAGCAAGGAAAGTACTGCAGGCCTTGGGCTTCATGGCATCCTGCATAATCCTGGTCCCCCATGCCAGACTGCATATGAGAAAGCTACAGTGGTACCTAAAGAATTTATGGTCTCAACACAGGCACAGCTTGGAAACCGAAATACCACTAATCCCATGCCTGAAACAAGAGTTCCTATGGTGGGCTCAGGCATGCCAGTCAAACCCAGGTTTGTCCTTCCACAACATTCAAACAAGCCAAACCATCACAACGGACGCCTCAGACCTCGGTTGGAGGGCCCACATGCTGGACAAGTGCATTCAAGGCTTATGGACTCCAGATCAGCTGCACCTGCACATAAATCAAAAAGAAATGCTGGCAGTAAAACTAGCAATCCAGAATTTCAGACCATTCCTCAAAGAAGGCCAATTGATGATAAGGACAGACAACACCACAGTCATGTGGTACATCAACAAACAGGGAGGCACTCATTCATACCCCCTATGCCGAATGGCTCTGGACCTATGGAATATGGCTCTCAGCTACAACATTCAGTTACAGGCAATAATTTCCGCCTAAGGGTGCTGCTATTTGTTCCCTGGTAGGCGGTGTGAGGGTCAAGTCACTGTGATTGTCCTGTTGCAGTGGTAGTGGTTGTATCTGCGCCTCGTTGGTTATTGCCTTGCCACTGGCGTCCCCTGTAGGCACCTCCTCTGGATTGATTTCTGCCTCTGGAACGCCTATTCCTGCCTCTCTGAGTTGTAAGGACTGCAGATGCATCCTTGAAGGACATCCCTACAGTGATGACTGCAACAGTGAAGACACTCGAACATCTACATTTATGGTAAGTGTACACAACTGTACTTTATACAGCATTAGGACCAGCTATAAGGCCCTGTAGGACAGCAGTGGCAAAGCCTGTCCTGGATTTAGAGAAGACAGGTAAATGGCAATGTTTGGTGAACGTATGAACTGAGCTCCAGGTAGCAGCTTCTAGAATGTCTCTGGTAGGAACACCCTTGAGAAAGGCTGTAGAAGTTGATGCCAGCCCTGGTGAAATGAGATCTGATCCCCTGGGGGATAGGTTTACCATGGTGCATATAGCAGAAACAAATACAATGGCTTATCCATTCGGAAATGGTCTACTTTGAAATAGCCTTCCCCTCTGCCACTGCAGCAAATGCCACCAGCAGCTGTTCAGATTTTCTTAGAGATTTTGTCCTGTTTAAGTAAAATCTAAGTTGACCGTGTACCATTCAATGAATGCAAAATCCGCCCCCCCCTCCCCCCGTTCTGTGGATTGGGAAAGAAAGTTGGAAAATGAATGGTCTGATCAAGAGCCACACTGGATACCACCTTAGGCATGAAGGATGGATTGGTCCTGAGGGACACCCTGTCCGCATGAAAACTAATGAAAGGATCCACTGCCATAAGAGCCTGTAATTCAGAAACCTTCCTAGCTGAAGTGACGGCTAAAAGGAATGCCGTTTTCCAGGAGAGAAGTTTTAAGTCTGCATTAGCAGCTGGCTTGAAAGGAGGGAGAGTGAGTTTTTCCAATACAAAATTGAGGTTCCAGGCAGGGGTTGGAGCTCTCCTGGGAGGTCTTAAGTTTTTAGTCCCTCTGAGATACTGCCTTAGCAGAGGGTAAGAGAAGAGGGGAGGTTCTGTGCTGTAGTGAGCTGAAATGGCAGACGCATGGATTTTTATGGAAGAAAAGGACTGGCCCTTGTGAAGCATCTCAGTTAAGTAATGTAAAATCTGAGGAATATTTGGCACTGCTGTGCTTATTCCTTGTGATTGGTTCCAGGCACAGAATCTTTTCCATTTGTCAGCATAAGATTTTCTAGTACTAGGCCTTCTAGCCTCCAAAATGACATCCATCACAGGTTTGCTGAGGGATGCTAAGGGTGAATTTAGGTGATTAGCCACACTGCAAGATTCAAAGTTTGGAGCTGAATGTGCAGAATTTGGTTGCTCTGCTGAGACAGTAAGTAAGGTGTCTGAGGCAGGTGCCACGGTAGAAGGTGCAACACATTGCGCAGGGGTGGGTACCAGTGTTGGCGAGGCCAGTCTGGAACAATCATAATCATTTTTGGTTTGTCCTGTCTGACTTTTAGTAGAACTTTGGAGAGCAGAGGGGGAAAAGCATAGACTGATAGGTTTGCAAGCTAAATGAGAGAGCATCCACTTTCCAAGCTTTTTTGTGATGGAGTCGTGTGCAGAATTTGTTCAACTGACAGTTCTGGGGTGAGGCAAAAAGATTTATGTCTGGACTCCCCTCTCATTGGCGTGTCAACATGTTGAAAATCCGTTGGTTCCAGTTTTCATTCGTGTGGGTCCATGAGATTTCTGCTTAGTTCGTCTGCCAGAGTATTCAGCTTTCCTGGCAGGAATTGAGCTTGTAGTTGTATTTGACTGGGGATCAGTCTGCTCAACCCTGGGCCTTTTGCCTGGAGGTGGTTGGGAGCCCCTGTCTGGATGTGGCTGAGAGCCCCTGATAAAGGAAATAAGGTCTTCAGCCAAACTTAAAATTTGTGAACCGGTAGTGGATCCCTGAGGAATAGCCTTAGGAGGGAGAGATTTTGGCTGTTTAGCAGCTTTAGCACGAGTAAAGGCCTTAATGGACATGGATACAGGAGGCCTGGCTGCCCCACGTGCTGGAGTAGTTTTATCAACAGAAATGGTGTCGGATATTTCCTGAGCACCGGTTTCAGAAGGAAATTCTATGACCAACCCAGTGGTGGCCTCCGGTACCGAAGTTACCGGCTGTGCGGTGTCGTCGGTCTGAAGCGGTAGAGATTCGGCTTCAGCAGAGACCGAGACACTCGCGGTAGGGCCTAGGCGTGGAGTCGGCCGAAACCGCAGACCGCGTGTGTCGGTCCTTATCCCTCTGTTTTTTTGGGTAGATGAGCTGTCGGAAGCTCCGACGGCATGATATAAGAGAATTTTTCCCCAACATATTCCTCCGCAAACTCTGCCCGACGCCTAAGAGTGCGTTTATTGAAGGAAGCACAGGCTGTGCAGGCCGAGACGTCGTGGTCTGGGCCTAGGCAGGGTAAGCAGTAAGAGTGGAAATCCTTATGAGGTATTTGTTTCCCACAAGTTAAACAATTATTAACTTTAACCGTTTGATCTGACATCGGCTGAGGCAAGAAAGAGTCCCAACGGGTACTTAGCTTTTGAAGACTTCGGTAGCTGAAATCACAGGAGCTGGCCGACCGGCACTTGCGAACTGCTTCTGCTTCGGGCACCGCGCGGCAAGAAAGACCGAGGAAGATTGCGTCGGCTGACGTTTTTATACCCCAGGTGCTCTGACGTCGGGGAAAAGGGCGACATCAGCCGACGCCGGACCCAGACTTTGGAATCTGGCCGACCGAAGGGCTGCCTGAGGCAGGACAACCCATATGTAAGGACTGCAGATGCATCCTTGAAGGACATCTGTGGTGTTGCCTGTCTATCATTAAATGTTCCAGATGAAGGTAGTCCTTGAAGGCTATCGGTGCATTCTGTACAGCTAGCATCTCCTTCTGATTGATACGAAGGTGCATTTGATTTGGGCTCCATCTGCCCTGAATGCACTTCCCAGCCAGATGAGCCCAAGCATAGCCTGATGCGTCTGTAGTTAAGGTTTGGGCGGCAGGGGGTGGAGTGAATGTCAGCCCCTTGTTTTGGTGGCAGACCTCTGCCCACCATAGGAACTCTAGTTGCAGGCAAGGTATGATAGGAATCATTGTTTCCAGGCTGTGACAATGTTGACTCCATAAACTTTTCAAGTACCACTAAAGTTTCCTCATATGCAGTCTTGCATATGGAATTAGAAGAATGCAGGCCACCATGAACCCCAAGGCCTGCAGAATTTGTCTTGCAGATAGCAGGGTTTTTGTGGCCACCTGTTTGAAGTAAGTCACCACTTGAATTTGCTTTTCTGGCGTAAGGTAAGTCATCTGGGCAATTGTATTCAAGCTTGCACCCAGGAATGTAACTTTTTTTGAGAGGGTACCAGTTGTGATTTCTTTTCGTTTATGGTGTACCCTAGACAAGTTAGAACCCTTTTTACAAACACCAGATGCTTTAGAAGAGTGTCCTTGTTTTCTGCCTGAATTAGACAACCGTCCAGGTATGGATATATTTGAATATTTCTTTGCCTGTAAAATGCAATTACTGGAACCAGGCACTTTAAGACCCTGGATGCAGTAGATAAGCCAAAGGGCAGTGCAGAGAACTGGTAATGCAAGTAGCCTGCTTTGAAGCGGAGGTATCATAGGTTCATAGGTAGGTACTAGGCTATTGGCCCTAGGGCCTATATAAGCCTAGCCAAAAAATGTACCCTGGCTTTCGCCACCCAAGAAAATTATTTTCCTGTGCCCCTGTCGAGCAGAGCCACAGAAGTGATCCCTGGGGTGAATTTCCCATCCAATCATCAAGATTTTTCTTGAAGAGTGCTAATGAGGAGCTCTGTTTGACATAGATGGGTAGTCCTGTTCCAGAGTATGGGAAGTCTCTGGGACAGGAATCTATCCCTCCAGCATGTTCTGTTTATTGTGGTGACAAGGTTTAGGTCCCTAGAGTGTGTAGCTCGGATGGATTGGGATTTCTTTAAGTGGAGCATGTCTAACAGCTCTGGGTTTGACATAGCTTTGTATGTTAGGCAGAGATCACCCCTAAGTAGACGATAAGCGATGGAGTAAAGCTGTAGTTTTTTGAGACTGTCTGCATAGGGCATCTGTTTGAGGCCAGTAATCTTCTTTGTGAGGTATTTCTGTGGTCTTTCCAGTTGCTGTAGATGTCTTGTGAGGTACACACCAAAAGGGGCATTGTACTCTATAATGGGTCTAATGAGTGATGAGTAGAGGGGAACAATGACCTCTCTTTTTCTGGATGAGAATCCTTTTGTGATGAGATGAGCCACGCAGAAGGATTTCCTGACCACTGTGGCGATGTGATTATCAAGAGAGACTACTGTCCACCTGTGTCCCAAGGTCTCATCACATTTTCAGCATTAAGTAGACTACCAGCTATGTGGTAGTTCATGGGTACAGAGTTTTTACCAAAGGGGATGACAATACACTTTTTGGCATTGAGCTTCAGGCCATGGCTTTGACACCAGGTATCTGTCTCAGTGAGGCCCTTTTGTAGTTTGTCCACATCGTTAGGAGTTTCAATTATGGCTCCTAGTTTGCAATCTGCAAACTTTGTTAGCCAAAGACCTTCTGTGTTAGCCTGCACTTCAGAGAAGTAAATACCAAACAGGAGAGGACCCAGGACTGAATCCTGTGGTACTCCACTTGTCAGTGGTCTGCAGTCGGATATGGAATCTGCTACTTTCACAGTGTGGGTTCTGTCCGTGAGCCAGTTGGCAACCCATCTTGTGACATAGGGATTTATACCTAGTTTAGTGAGCTTATCTATAATTCCAGAGTGGGGGATGGTGTTGAAAGCCTTGGCGAGATCTAGATAAGCTGTGTGAACCATTTTACCCTCATCTATGGCTTTGGTGACTTCTTCAAAGAAGTCAATCAGGTTTAGGAGACATGATCTGCCTTTTACAAATCTAAACTGGGTAGGGTCCAGAGTTTGGAAGTTACCAATGTCTTTGTTTATGAGTTCCATGATGATACGTTCCATGGCCTTGCAGACCAGGCTCGTCAGGCTAATGGGGAGGTAGTTCCCGGGGTCCGTTGTGGCTCCACCTTTGTGGAGCAGGATAACCGTCGTGGTGCGCCATTCAGTGGGTACAAAGCCTGAGGTGAGGCTATGACTGAACATGGTACTTGGGTAGGGTGCCAGTTCATTATGTAGTTCGTGTAGAACGCAGCCTGGGATATTGTCAGGTCCCATGGATGCTGTGTTCTTGGCTTTGGAGAGTGTCTTTTTAACCTGTGCAGCCATGATTATAGGAACTTTGCATTCTTCCGGTAGACAGATGGGCACTCTAGGGGGTGAGAGGGGGTGTAAAGTTAGCACTGAACCTATCTGCTACGATGTTGGCAATATCAGTTGGTTCTGTATATCTAGCGCCATTGTGCTGCAACTCAGAGCAGATCTGAGTGTTCCCATTGAGATTCTTGACATAGCTATAGAATGCTTGTGGTTGTCTTTAGAGTCAGTGGCAATTTTGTTTGCGTAACTAGCTTTGGAGGATTTTATGAGGGATCTCAGCTTCTTACGGAGGTTGACCAGGGAGTTCCTCCAGTCATGGGATTTTACTCTTTTTTGCAACAGTTTCTTTCTGCTGTTGTAGAGTTTGTTTATGGCAGAGGACCACCAGATTAGCTTCCTTTTTTTGGAGGATAACATCTTGGTTCTATTAGGGATAGCATGATCCATGCACTCGTGTAAGTGCTTATAAAGTGCATTTGTGTAGGATTCAGCAGTCATACCTCTATTGTCCATCTGCATGGGTGTCGTGAAGTTTGCCACTTCTGTCTTAAGAAGTGTGAAGTTGGCTTTGGAGAAGTTTTTTGCGATGGTTTCCCTAACTGGGGGTGGGGGTGGGATGTGGATGTCTAGGCTGATTAGCTTGTGGTCGGATCTGACCAGCGAGGAATTGACCACTGGTGTGGAACACTGGTTTCCCATGTTGGTAATGACCAGGTCTAGGATACTGCTGCCCCTGGTGGGGGTGTGAATAAGTTGATCCAAGGCGTTGGAATTTATGAATTCTAGAAGACTTTGAGCAAAAGAGTTGGTACATGAATAGTTTTCCCAGTTAATGGTGAGGTAGTTGAAATCACCCATTATTAGGGTGTTGGGTTGTACCCTAACACTTTCCAGTGTATCAAGAAATGAGGAGTGGGAAACCTGGGGCATGGTGGGGGGTCTGTAGCAAGCTACAATTTGGATTGCGGTCTTGCCCAGAGTTAGTTTCACTTGGATAATCTCAGATGCATTATGCTGTGCAACTAGCCTGGAGGTGTGGATATCCTTAAAGAATATGGACACGCCTCTACCTTTAGTGCTTTGTTCTGGGTCTGGTGGCCGAAAGGTGTGGTATGAATTGTAGCCTGGTAATGCAGGGGTGCTCTCTGGAGCTTTGAACCAGGTCTCTGTCACTGCAAAGATGTCAGTGTTATCCATTTTAAGGAGTGCCTCGAGTGAGTGCATTTTGAGGTTTAGACTTCTAGCATTGAGTAGCATTACCCTCAGATTTTGCTTGCTTGTACCTGTTACAGTGGTGACTTTGTCATTTGAACTTTGCCTAAAAAAGGCACTATAGGGGTGACAAGAGCCTTAGCCAGTATCCGGAATCCTAAGGGCGACAGGTGCAGGCCATCTCTGGCAAAGCATCGTGGTCTGTCGATCATGTCGTCCCAGGCAGACGAATACTGGATCCCCTTAGAATGACACCAGAAGTTTAGCCAATTGTTGAAGTCAATCATTTTGTCCTTGTACTGTGGTATTATTCTGGGTGATGGCAGGATGCTACTCAGGGTTAGGGTCATACCTGCCTGGGATACAAGATCTGAGACTCGCTCTTCCATGTCTCTTTTCATGTAGTTCAGGGAGGTAAGTCTCAGGTCATTCACACCAACATGGACAATCACAGTGTCATATTTGTACTTATTGTGGAGTGACCTGAGTGCATGCGTTACGTGGCGGATCCTGGCACCTGACAGGCAGCTGACAGTAACTTTCTCCTTGTTTAGTCTAGTGAGTGGAACATTAGTGTGCCTGACTATAGAGTCCCCTATGACTAGAGTGTTGGGTACGTTGTTGTGCCTTATGGGCTGTGGTCGAGTGGCACACTGAGGTTGTGGGCTGTGTGCCATTTGGGTTGTGTTGGGGGGTGGAGTTTGCTTGTGTTTATGCTTTAGACGTCCCTGATGCTTGGGCAGGTTTTTGTTGAGAGCCTCCGCGAATGTAGGTGTGTGTTTTGTGTTTCTATATGTGTGTTTTGGTGATGTAAGCTTTGAGGGACTATGTGATGAGTGTGGTGTGGTGCAAGTGTCTACCTTCTCCTCTTGACTGTCAAGTCCAGTCTTGGGTGAAGAGAACTTTGCTTCCAGTTTGGCTATATTAGTGCATCTCTCACAGGTTGTAATGTTGGGTGGTAGGAGGAGAGGATTGTCTGTGTACATGAGGCAATTGCTGCATTGCCCCAAGATGCCCAGATTCATCAGGTAGACAGGAGAAATCACTGGGAGCTGACCCTTAGACATGCCTGGATAGGTGCTTATTAATTAACTACTAAAAACTGCTTTCCTCTAGACAAGTGAGGAAAGCGGAGTGCTGTAGTAATTTGCAACTTATGTAGTGCTTACAATGAGTTCTGAACAAGTGCTGAGTTCAAAGAAACAGATTTGAGTGTTGAAACTGGAAAACTGGCTAGTTATAAGAAACAAAACTAAGCTAGAAGGCTTCCCTCCAACACAAAAGGGCTTGGGGGCTCAGAAGCCTACAGTCTAGACCACTTAACAGGAAAGGCAGGAAACAAGCTTAAAATTATTTTTTTTGTTCTCTTTCCACACAGTAGGAGTGCCTGAAATCAGAATATGATATCACTGCACTCAGTTGAGTGAGCAAATGAGATGGGCCCAGAAGGAGTATCCAAACACAAATTTACAAGAGGGGCGGGCAGTTTCAAAGTCACTAAGATTAATACCAAAACAGAAACATGGAGGGTGGGTGGGAAAACTAACTGAAGAACAGAGTCAAAACTTCCAATTCAGTTAATATTCATGCAACACAAATCAATTTAAATACTGTATTATTTGAAAAAAGTGCAGATAAAAAGTACTTAATTTCTCTTATACGTCCAGTTGAATACAGCTAGATCTTAGCCGGCCAAATCTGAGGTATCTTCTGCAAGATTCCCTAATTGGGTTATGCAGGTACGCCTTAAGTCTAGAGTTACCAACCAGGCATCTTTGCCTAGCACAGGAAGTAACTGTTGAAGAATCAGCATCTTGAATTTTGGAATGTGTTTAGAGTAGATAAGTCCAGAATTGGGCACCATGATTTGTCTTTTCTGGGTACCAGGAAGTCTTGAATAGAAACCTTGTCCCTTTTCCTCTTCTGGTACTGGTTGAATAGCCCCCATGTTCATGAGGGACAGAACTTGTTTCTGGGCCTCTGCCCACTGATTTGGGGGCAGGTCTGGCCATCCGTTTGGGAATGGCAACATGTGGAAATTAAATCTGTATCCCTCAGATACTATATTTAAAACCCATTTTTCCTGGCTTATCAGTTGCCAGTTTCATGCATGAAGTGCCAGTTTTCCCCCCAAAGGGGCGGCTGAAAGTTAAGTGCTTGGTGAGTGCAGAGGGAAGTCATTGAGATTGTTTACCATAGGGAGGTGCCTTGTTGTTTTCAGATTTGGAGGCGGAGGCACCCCACTGTTTTGCTCTGAAAGTCTCTTGTGACTGAAACCTGGAGCTTTTGGAATGTCTGGGTTTGACTTGAGTGGCTCTTGAAGGAACGGGAAAGGACCAGTTCTTAGTAGGCCAGTGCCTACTAAATCTTGGAGACTGCACTTGTAAGAAATCTTTCACAGTTTGCATAGATTTAGCTTTACCTTCCATCTTTTTTAAAACTTCTTCAGCCTTATTACCAAAGAGACTGTCCTCTTGTAAAGGAGCATCCAACAACTTTGCTTTGACATGATCAGGCAGAGTTTGCTCTTTGAGCCAAGCATGCCTTCTTAGCACAGACCCAGTTACAGCAGCCCTGCAAGAGTCCTCCAAAAAATCAAAACCACATTGCAAAGCAGGTTTTCCAACTTGTTCAGCTGAATGCAATAAATCCTGTAAAGCTTTATCTTCCACACAGTCAGAAATTAACATCATTTTTTTGTTTAAGCAGTCCCATGATGTGCTGTTGATATTTAAGCATATGAAATTAACAAAGCCCTGATTGCCAAGGTTGCAAACGTGTAAACCTTCTTACCCCATCTATCTAGCACCCTGGAGTCTATCAGAAGGGGTAGGATTTTTAGCAGTAGAGGCCTTAATGCCCTTGGGACCCTGAGAAATGGTTTCAGGATCTGCAACAGGATTTTTGAAAAGGAATTTGTGGGGGTCAGGAACCCTGTAGTATCTGTCTGCCTTACAAGGAGCCGGAGGCAGAGAATCAGGAGCCATACTAGATTCCGAAAAAACATCAACAATATCTAGAACAGGAGGTATAGCCAAAGGCCTATGCTGAGGAAAAAGAAGAAAATCCCTAAGTCTCTCTTTAGATTCAGAGAAATCCTGACTTTCCCAGTGGAAATGTTCCCTTAAGGTATGTAAAGTTTCCCCAAAAGAGAAATCCTCGGGGGGGGGGGGGTCAGAAGGAATGGAATCTTCTGCATCACAGTCCTCATAAGTAAGTATAGAAAAATCCTGTTCATTAGAAGAGTCAGAAGAAATAGAATCCTGTTCAGAAGATTCCTAATCAATGTCTTGCCTAGGCCTCTTGGAAGGAGGGGGTTGGCTCCCCCTGATCAGAGTAATTAAATCTTCAGCCATTTTGATCATTTGTTTTTTAGGCAGAGGGGCCTGCACAAGTGGCCCAGGCGTCGTTTTTTTAGACATAGATTTAGATTTTGGCCTTAGTTTTGAAGATGGTGTCGGTCTAATACACAAATCTGTAGGCCTGAAAATACCCTCAGAAGCCGGTGCCTACACAGCGGCTCCGGACCCATCTAAGGTAGAGACACCTGCAGGTTCCACATTTGAAGCATCTCGCGGCATACCGGACTCCGAATGGGTCTGAGTAGAGGCCTGCGAATCAGAAGTAGCGGGTATTAGGGGCTGCGAAAGCGCCTCACTGAGAACCGGCGAACTGGCTTAGGAGAAGTGTCGTCGCCAGTTTTGGACCTCGACGGTCTTTTTCTTTGCGTTTTTTAGGTATTCCGGTAGTCTGACTGCTAACCGACATTTCTGGATAATAAAATCGCGAGACAAAATATTTAGAAGCAAAAATATACAGATGTTTAATAGTGCGTTGATTAAATTTAGCACAAAACTGACAGCAAGGCACGTTGTGGTCAGGGCCTAGACAAGGAATACAGTACAAATGAAAATCCTTATGAGGTATTTGCTTCCCAGAAGTAATGCAATTATTAACTTTTACTGACATCGGTATGGAGCAAAAAGAAGTTTCCCCAATGGGGTACTTAGCTTTTAGTTGAAGATTTCGGTTCTGAAACTCGAAAATGAAAATTTCAGGAGTTGGCCGACCGGCACTTGCAAACTGCTTCTGCTTCGGGCACTGCACAGTAAGAAAGACTGACGTAATGGCGTCAGCTGCGTGTTTTATACCCCTGATGACCTGACGTCATGGAAGAAGGGACAGCAACCGACGAGGACCCAAGACTTTGTTAATCAGGCCGACTGAGGGCAACCTGCCAGCAGATTACCCTAAATGTAATGACTGCAACAATGAAATACGAATAACATCTGTACTATGTTCTTCGTGTTTCACTGTTGCAGTCAGCACATTTGGGTTGATTCCCAAAGCTAAGGAATAGAGGAGGAAGTTAGAGAGCATTAGGGCCAGCTATTAAGCCCTACAAGACTGCAGTGGCAAAACCAGCTCTGGATTTAGATGTACAGAGCTCCAGATAGGCTGCAGAGGTAGATGCAGCCCTGGTGGAATCTGATCTTATCCCCTGTGGGGTAGATTTTCCATGGTGCTCTTAGCAGAAATGAATGCAATGGGCTATCCATTTGGAAATGGTTTGCTTTGAAATGGCCTTCCCCTCTGCCCCTACTGCAAAGCCAACTAGCAGCTGTTCAAATTTTCTGAGAGGCTTAGTTCTGTCCAAACAAAATCTAAGTTGTCTGTGCATGTCCAGAGAGTGCAGTATGAGTTCTCCTTTGTTTTGTGGATTAGGGAAAAAAGTAGGCAAATGAATGGACTGATTTAGGGCCACACTAGACACCACATTGGGCATAAAGGAAGGATTGGTCCTGAGGGAAACCCTGTCTGCATGGAAGATAATGAAGGGTTCCACTGCCATGAGGGCCTGTAATTCAGACACTCTTCTTGCTGAAGTGATGGCTAGAAAGAAGGCTGTTTTCTAAGAAAGGAATTCCAACTATGCTGTTGCAGCTGGCTTAAAGGGAGGGAAAGTGAGATTTTCCAATACAAAGTTAAGGTCCCAGGCTGGAGAAGGGGCTCTCCTGGGGGATCTTAAAGTTTTGGCCCCTCTAAGGAATTGTTTTAGCAGGGGGTGAGAGAAGAGGGGTGGCTCGGTATTATAATGTGATGAAATGGCAGAGGCATGAATTTTAATTGACGAGAAGGATAGGCCCTTGTGGAGCATTTCTGTTAAGTACTGAAGAATATGAGGTAAGCTGGGCACCATTGTACTCATCCAGAGTCTGGCTCCAGGAAAAGTATCTTTTCCACTTTTCAGCATAGGATTTTCTAGTACTAGGCCTCCTTGCCTCCAGAATGACATCTACCACCTTCTTACTAAGGGATGCTATTGGAGAGCTCAAGGAATTAGCCAGGCTGCAAGGTTCAGGGTTTGAAGCTGAGGATGCAGAATCTGGCCCGACTGCTGGGACAGCAGGGAAGGGGTCTGAGGCAGGTGCCATAGTTCTAGCACTGTCATACTGCGCAAGAGGCAGTACCAGAGCTGGCATGACCAGTCTGGTACAATAAGTATTGTCTTTGGCTTGTACTGTTTGATCTTTAGCAGAACCTTCGAGAGGAGAGGCACAGGGAGAAAGGCATAAAGGGAGAGGCATTCCCAGGTAAAGCACGGGGCATCCACTTTCCAAGCTCGACTGCGGGGAGTCCTTGTGCAGAATTTGTCCCAATTGGTAGTTCTGTGGGGAGGCAAACCGGTCTACCTCTGAAGTCCCCCATTTGTTCAACAGGTTGAATATTTTTGGTTCCAGTTTCCATTTGTGGGGGTCCATGAGATTTCTGCTCAAGTCGTCTGCCAGTGAATTTAGCTTGCTTGGCAGGAATTGAGCTTGAAGGTGCACTTGGTAGCTCAAGGCTTTGTTCCACAGAGCCATGGCTAGTCTGCAGAGAGCGTACGAGTGGGTTCTCCCCTGCTTACATACCACATAACTGTGGTGTTGTCTGCATTTACCAATAGCTGTCCAGGAAGAAAGTGGTCTTTGAAGGCTGTCAGGGAATTCTGTACAGCTAACATTTCTTTTTGGTTGATATGCAGGTGCACCTCTCTCTGGTTCCATTTACCCTGAATGCACTGCCCTGCCAAGTGAGCCCTCCATGCATCTGTGATACATCTGTTAGGGTTTGGGCAGCAGGGGGTAGAGAGAAAGTGAGCCCCTTGTTGTGGTAAGCAGGCCTCTGCCACCAAAGCAACTCTGTCTTTATACCAGGAATGATAGGAGTCATTGATTACAGTTCCTGAGAATGTTGACAACATAGGCTTTTTACATACCACTGTAGTTTCCTCATATGCAGTCTTGCATTTGGAATTAGTAGAATGCAAGAGGTCATGAACCCCAGGACTTGCAGATAGCTAGGGCTTTGTGGCCAATAGTTTGAAGTAGATGGTCAAATAAACTTGTTTCCCTGGAGTGAGCAAAGCATCTGGGAAGTTGTGTTCAAGCTTGCTCCCAGGAATACAATCTGTTGGCAGGGTACTAGGTGAGATTTCTTTTAGTTTATGGTGTACCCCAGTGAGGTTAGAAGTTTTTACAAATGCCAGATGTTGTAATAGCAAATCCTGGCTTTCTGCCTGAATTAGACAATCATCCAAGTATGGGTATTATCTGCCTGCAAAATGCAATGGCTGGAGCTAGACACTTTGTGAATACCCTGGGCACAGTACATAAGCCAAAGGGAAGTGCAGAAAACTGATAGTGCATGGAGCCTGCCCTGAAGCGTAGGTATTTCCTGCAAGATTCCCTTATTGGAATGTGCAGGTAAGCTTCCTTTAAGTCTAAGGTTGCCAACCAGGCATGTTTGCCTAGCATAGGAAGAAGATGTTGAAGTGTTAGCATTTTGAATTTTGGGATTACCAGAAAAGTGTTTAGAACAGAGAGGTCCAGGATAGGATGCCAGAAGCCGACTTTTCTGGGTACCAGGATATGTCTTGAATAAAAACCTTGTCCTCCTTGTTCTGCTGGGACAGGTTGAATAGCCCCAGTACATAGAAGAGAAAGAACCTGCTGTTGGGCCTCCACCCACTGATTTTGGGGTAGGTCTGGCCAACCGTTTGGAGCTGGTAGGGTGTGGAAGTGGAATCTGTATCCTTGGGAAACTATATTAAACACCCATTTTTCCTGGGTAATGAGTTCCCAGTTTTTTGCATGCAGGGTGAAGGCAGTTGAGCAGGGCTTGGAAGGGTTAAGGTTAAGTCACTGTGCCATTATGTTGTAGGGGGGGTGACTTACTACTCCCTGCTTTGGCCTGTGCACAGCCTGAGACTGTAACCTAGGTGATCTGCTGTTCCCGAGTTTGAACTGAGAAGGCCTGGAAGAGACTGAACAGGACCCAGTTCTTTGAAGGCCAATGCCTACTAAATCTGGGAGGCTGTACTTATAGGAATTCTTTAACAGTTTGCACAGATTTAGCTTTTTCCTCCATACTTTTGAGGACTTCAAGACCGCCTGTTTGGCAACAAAGCAGATTTAAGGGAGCATCCAGTAATTTAGCTTTAACATGATCTGGCAAGTTTTGCTCCTTAAGCCAAGCATGCCTTCTAAGTACAGACCCAGTGACAGCAGCCCTGCAAGATGCTTCTAGAGTCAAAACCACATTGCAAAGTATGTTTACCAACTTGTTCTGCAGAATGCATTAAATCCTGTAATTCTTTGTGTTCGGTACAGTCAGGAATCAACATCATTTTCTGTTTAAGTAGTCCCATAATATGCTGCTGGTACTTTAACATATGAAATTGGCAATTTAAAGCCCTAATGGCCAAAGTAGCAGAAGTGTATACCTTCTTACCCCATCTGTCCAAGGCTCTAGAATCTCTATCAGAAGGGGTAGGATTTTTGGCAGAAGTATCCTTAATGCCGGAAATGGTCTCTGGATCCGCAGTAGGATTCTTGAAGAGGAAACTGAGAGAGTCAGGTACTCTGCAATACCGGTCAGGTTTCCTGGGAGCTGGAGGTAAAGTGTCTGGGGAAAGGCTAGATTCCAAGAAAGCATCATCTACAGTGTCCAGAACAGGAGGGATAGCTAAAGGCCTGTGTTGAGGAAGGAGTAAGAATTCCCTAAGCTTCTTTTTGGAGTCAGAGTAATCCTGGCTTTCACAGCAGAAATGCTCCTTAAGAATGTGCAAGGTTTCACCAAAAGAAAAATCTTCTGGAGGGGAAGCAGAGGGAATGGAATCCTCTGCATCAGAATCCTCATAGGTAGATAAGGGCAAATCCTGGTAATCAGAAGGAACAGAAAAATCAGATTCCTGATCAGAAGAATCAGAAGGAAAATCAGTTCTAGGTCTCTTAGAGGGGGGAGGCTGGCTTTCCCTAATTAAGGTAATAAGGTCTTCAGCCACTCTAAGCATTTTTTTTGGCATATGGGCCTGAGCATGTGGTTTGGACGTAGGTTTTCTAGGCGTGGTGCGAGTTTTAGACTTGGATGACGTCTAAGCATCCGTCGGTTAAAAGAAGCACAGGCTAGACAAGCTGCTACGTCGTGGTCTGGGCCTAAACAAGGTAAGCAGTAAGAGTGGAAATCTTTATGAGGTATTTGTTTCCCACAAGTTAAACAGTTATTCAACTTTTTCTGACATCGGCTGAGGCAAGAAAGAGTCCCCAACGGGGTACTTAGCTTTTTAGAAGTCTTCGGTAGTAGTAATCTCTGGTTCTGACCGACCGGCACTTGTGAACAGCTTCTGCTTCGGGCGCCACGCAGCAAGAAAGACAGAGGAAAATGGCGTCGGCTGATGCCTTTATACCCGAATAACTGCAGCAATGACGTCGGGTGAAGTGCGACACCAGCCGAGGCCAGACCCAGACTTTGGAATCCGGCCGACCGAAGGGCTGCCTGACGACAGGACAACCCATTTGTAAGGACTGCAGATGCATCCTTGAAGGACATCCAACGGCGAGGGACGTCGTGGTCTGGGCCTAAAATGGGGATGCAATATGAATGAAAATCTTTATGAGGTATTTGCTTTCCACAGGTAAGACAATTGTTAACTTTTGCTGACATCGGTTGGAGCAAGAAAAAGGATCCCCAACGGGGTACTCATCTTTTTTTGAAGACTTCAGGTCTGAAACTCAAACGAAAATTTCAGGAGTCAGCCGACCGGCGCTTGCGAACGGCTTCTGCTTCGGGCACCACACGGCAAGAAAGACTGATGTAATGGTATTGGCTGCAGTTTTTATACCCCTAACGACCTGACGTCATGGAAGAAGAGACCGCACCCGACACAGGAATCCAAAGACTCTGGTATTCAGGCCGGCTGAGGGCTACCTGCAGGCAGAAAACCCAAATGTGATGACTGAAACAGTGAAACACGAAGAACACCTGGTGGAAGCATTTTATACTCTGTCATATACAAATGTGAATATGTCAAGTAAAAAAATGAACATAAGTTAGCAATCAACACATATGCAAGTACTCAAGGGGAAAGAAAACAAACTCTTACCTACACTGCCTTTTCTCCAAGCTGTGATTACCCACGGTTAAGTCCTACAAAAAAAAAAAAAATGAAAGTGTTGAGTAAATAAGAACAAGTGGGATAGACAACTATAAACTCAAAGCACATCCAAGAGTCACAGCAAAATAATGGAGAAATGACACTAAACCACTCTGAGCACTTACCTACATAAGCCACAATCTCTGTGCTCACCAGCTTTCATAAACCACGCATGAAAGAACTATAGCTTTCAGACTGCTACAATAAAATATTCTGCACTAGCAATAAATTAATTCAGAACTGGCACCACAGAGCAGAGTATGGAGTCTTGATGGAACCCTGGCTGCCTGAGCCATACTTAGTGGCTCCAACAATGGGGTAAAGAAGGTGCACAGCCCAGTCGCCTCTCACAGAGGTAGAATGGGAGTAATGTGCGTAACCGGGGGCGGTGTACACTGGATGGTGCAATATCCCTTGTGGAGACTGCAGAAATGATCACAATCTCTTGGGGAAGCGAGTAGACACCCTTTGCTACAGCCCACAATGGGACAGGGGGGGGGGGAATAGGGATGCAAAAAAAGATCTCAAATTACCCATCTCTAAATATTGTGCTTTCCCTGTTGACTCTCATCATAGTGATAGGGAATGAATGGGCCACTAATGACCAAAGAGAATGGCAGCAAAAGAAAAACAAAATAAATTCACTCAAAACTGAATAATGTTATGCAAATCTGCATGTTATTTTACATGCTTTTCAAAAGAGTTGCTCTGAACTGAAGCCCCCCAAATTATACAAGTACTTTTAAAAAGTGTAACTTACATAACTTGTAAAGACCAGAAAAAAACAGAAAAACATTATCACTGACTCAAGCAATTTAAGAAGACACATTACTCCAAACAAATGTCTGCAGAGCAGAAAGTACAGCTATGAACACTTACCATAAATGTAGATGTTAGTGTGTATTCACTTTTGCAGTCATCACATTTCAGTTATCTGCTTGCAGTAGCCCTCAGTCGGCCTGATTAACAAAGTCTTGGGTCCTACATCGGTTGCGGTCTCCTCTTCCGTGACGTCAGGGGTATAAAACATGCAGCTGACGTCATTACATCAGTTTTTCTTGCCCCAGATATCAGGTGCCCCCCTAATGGGAAGCAATTAAATCTATAAATATACAAGGTTATACCTCCAACAAAAAAGCAAATACACCAAAAAGCTTTTAAGCACTGTAAAGGAGAGAAGAGGTATAGCCAAAAGAAGTCATGGGGCTGGAGGGAGGGTAACCAGGACTGCAACAGTGAATATACTCGAACATCTACATTTATGGCAAGTGTACACAAAGTACAGTTTTGTACCTACCATAAATGTAGATGTCCGATAGGAATGCATCTGCAGTCCTTACAAATGGGTTGTCCTGTTGTCAGGCAGCCCTTCGGTCTGCCGGATTCCAAAGTCTGGGTCTGGCTTCGGCTGGTGTCGCACTTCACCCGACGTCATAGCTGCAGTTCTTCGGGTATAAAGGCATCAGCCGACGCCATTTTCCTCAGTGTTTCTTGCCCCAGATGCCAGGTGCCCTCTTGGATGGCTAAATTTGGATAAATGCCAGTGTTTCCAAATAGTAGAGAGCAAACACATAAAATAAACATGTATGCACATATATACAAACAAATACACTATAATAGATCCCCCCCAAAGCTAGCTGAAAGATGGCTAATACCCTAGGAGTACCACAGAGGGGAAGGCGGGTGGGTAATCCTGACTGCAGATGCATTCCTATCGGACATCTACATTTATGGTAGGTACAAAACTGTACTATGTCCTTCAAGGATGCATCTGCAGTCCTTACAAATGGGTAGAATACCATAGCCAAACTAGGGGAGGAGGAAAAAAGAGAGATTATGGTGTAGTTAGGATCCCTTGCAAAACAGCAGTGGCAAAACCTGCTCGGGATCTAGAGTATAAAGGTAAATTATAATGTTTGGCAAATGTATGCACGGAGGTCCAAGTAGCAGCCTCTATAATGTCCTTGGTAGCCACCCCTCGTAAGAAAGCTGTAGTAGTGGCTGTAGCCCTTGTGGAGTGAGGCCTGATGTTCTCTGGAGTTTTCTTTCCATGGTAGGAGTAACAAAATCTAATGCAATTTCCTATCCACTTGGAGATTGTCGGTTTTGAAATTGCTTTTCCATCCCTTCCTGTTGCATATGCTACCAGAAGCTGGTCAGTTTTTCTATTGCACTTGGTCCTGTCCAGGTAGTAGCGTAATTGTCTATGCACATCCAAGGTATGCAGCAGTCTTTCTCCCCTGTTCTGTGGGTTGGGGAAGAATGTAGGTAGGTGGATAGACTGGTTTAAAGACACTCTGGATACCACCTTAGGCATAAATGTAGGATTTGTTCTCATGGACACTCTGTCTTGATGGAAGATCAGGAAGGGTTGCACTGCCATTAATGCCTGTAGTTCAGAAACCCTTCTCGCTGAAGTGATTGCCAGCAGGAAAGCAGTCTTCCAGGATAAGTATTGTAATTCTGCTGTTGCTGCTGGTTCGAAAGGAGGAAGTGTCAATTTTTCTAGCACAAAGTTCAAGTCCCATGCTGGCAATGGTGGTTTCCTAGGAGGTTTTACATTTTTAATTCCTCTCAGAAACTGTCTGAGCAGAGGATGTGAGAAGAGAGGAGGATCCAAGCTGTATTCTGCCGAAATAGCTGATGCATGTATCTTGATGGAGGAATAGGACAGGCCTGTATGGAAGAGCTCTGCCAAGTACTCCAGGATGTTGGCTATGTTTACCAGTGACACATCTTTTCCCTTTGCAGTACTCCAAAGATATCTTTTCCATTTTGCTGCATAATTCTTTCTTGTTGAAGGTCTGCGAGCCTCAAGGATAATGTCTTTAACCCTTTGGGATAAATTTGGGTTAGTTGCTCTTATGTAATGTTCCATGCAGTCAGTTGCAGAGTTTTCAGGTTTAGATGCAGGATGTTGTAGTTGTTCTGTGTTAACAGCAGTGGGATCAGAGGCAGTGTCCACATTTGTTCCCGAGACATGCTCCTCAGTAATGGGTACCAATGTTGTCTTGGCCAGTCTGGAGCTATCAGAATGATCCTTGGACGTTCCTCTTTGATCTTCAATAGCACCTTGTGCATCAAAGGAAGTGGTGGGAATGCATATGCTGTCAGGTTTTTCCAACTGAAAGATAGGGAGTCCACCTTCCAAGCAAGTGGGTGGTATGTCCTTGTGCAGAATTTCTTTAGCTGGTGATTGAGTGGGGATGCAAATAAGTCTATTTGTGGTAGTCCCCATTTTCTTGTGATGGCTTTGAAGATGTCCGGGTGCAGCATCCATTCGTGGGCATCCGTGGTAGTTCTGCTTAATATGTCTGCTAGAATGTTTTCTTTTCCCGGTACAAAAATTGCTTGTAACTGAATGTTGTAGCTCAGAGCCACATTCCATAGATCCAGTGCCATCCGGCATAGAGGGTATGAATGTGTGCCTCCCTGTTTGTTGATGTACCACGTAACTGTGGTGTTGTCCGTCCTTATCATCAACTGCCCTTCTTGGAGGAATGGTCTGAATGTCTGGATTGCCAATTTTACTGCCAGCATTTCTTTTAGATTTATGTGCAGGTGCAGCTGATCTTGAGTCCATAAGCCTTGTATGCACTTGTCCAGCATGTGGGCCCCCCAACCGAGGTCTGAGGCGTCCGTTGTGATGGTTTGGCTTGGTTGAATGCTGTAGAAGGGCAAACCTGTGTTTGATTGACAGGCCTGAGCCCACCATAGGAACTCTTGCTTCAGGCATGGTATTAGTGGAATTTTGGTTTCTAGACTGTGTTTGTGTTGAGACCATAAATTCTTCAGGTACCACTGTAGTTTTCTCATATGCAGTCTGGCATGAGGGACCAGAATTATGCAGGATGCCATGAAGCCCAGGGCTTGCAGTACTTTTCTTGCTGTTAGATGGTTCTGCTTTGTTAATGCCAAGAAGTAGAGAGGAAGTTGTTCTTGTTTTTCTACAGTCAGGAATGCCATCTGTTTTGATGTGTCCAGCTCTGCACCCAAAAAGGTTATTCTTTGGGATGGTATCAGCCTTGACTTTTTTATATTGACTGTGTATCCCAGGGCTTGCAGCAAGTAAATGACTCTTTGTAAGTCTTCTGTTAGCTTGCTTTTGTTGTCCGCTTGTATCAGGCAGTCGTCCAGGTAGGGATAAATTTGGATTCCCTGAAGTCTGCAATGAGCGATTACTGATGCCAGGCATTTCGCGAACACTCTGGGCGCAGTAGATAAGCCAAAGGGCAATGCTGAGAATTGATAATGCTCTGATCCTGCAAGAAATCTGAGGTATCTTCTGCAATTTGGTCGTATGGGGACGTGCAGGTATGCCTCCTTGAGATCTAGATTTACCAGCCAAGACTCCTTGCCCAGCATGGGAAGAAGCTGCTGTAGAGTCAGCATTTTGAATTTTGGAATAATGAGGAATGTGTTTAAAGCGGACAGGTCGAGAATAGGCCTCCATTTTTTCTCTTTTCTTGGTACCTGGAAGAGTCTGGAGTAAAATCCCTTTCCTTGTTCCATAGATGGTACCTTTTCCACCGCTCTCATTCGTACTAATTGAGCTATTTGTTTTAGAGCTTCTATCTTTTGATTTGGTGGTAGGTTTGGCATTCCTCTTTTCCCTGGTAGAGTATGGAAATGAAACCTGTAACCTTGGTCTATAGTTTGCAAAATCCACTTGTCCCTTGTGATGTAATGCCAGTTCTTTGAAAATAAGGCTAGCTTTCCGCCTAAGGGTGCTGCTAGCTGTTCCCTGGTAGGCGGTGCAAGAGCCAAGTCACTGTGATTGTCCTGTTGCAGTGGTGGTGGCTGCGTCTGTGCCTCGCTGGTTGTTGCCCTGCCACTGGCGTCCCCTGTAGGCACCCCTGGATTGATTTCTGCCTCTTGAACGCCTATTCCTGCCTCTCTGTGCTTTAGAGGAGTCCGGAAAGGACCAATTTTTGGAGGGCCAGTTCCTGCTAAACCTTGGAGGTTGGACCTGTAAGAAGTCTTTCACTGTTTGTACAGATTTTGCCTTCTCTTCCATTTTCTTCAGTACCTGCTGTGCAGGAGAACCAAATAAATTGACCTTGTCCATGGGAGCATCTAATATTTTTGATTTGACATGGTCCGGCAAGGCCTGTTCTTTCAACCATGCATGCCTTCCGATAACTGTGCCAGTCATGGTTGATCTAAAGGAAGCCTCCAGTGCATCATAGCCGCATTTTAAAGAATGGTTACTAACTTGCTGAATGTTATGCACCATTTCCTGAACATATTTCTTATCTAAAGGTTCATCAGAGGACAGTTTCTTAGTTAACTGATCAAGCATAAACTCCTGATATTGGATCATATGAAACTGACAGTTCAAGGCCCTAGCTGACAGAGTAGCAGAGGTGTATACTTTTTTACCCCATCTCTCTAAGGACCTGGATTCCCTTTCAGAAGGGAGGGGGTTTTTAGCAGAGGTAGATGCTACTGCCTTAGGCCCCTGGGAGATAGTCTCGGGATCTGCAAAAGGAGCCTTGTATAAATGGTGATGTGTGTCCGGGACCCTGTAGAACCTATCAGGCTTAGCAGGGGCTGGAGGTAAAGAATCAGGAGCAGTACAAGCATCATTAAATGCATCATCTACAACAGAAAGAACTGGAGGTATAGCTAAAGGCCTATGTTGTGGTAAATGCAAAAAGGTCTTAAGCCTTTTCCTGGAGTCTGAGAAATCTTGGCCCTGCCACTGAAATTGTTCCCTCATGGCATGTAAGGTTTCCCCAAAGGAAAATTCCTCAGGTGGAGAGGCAGAAGGAATCGACTCTTCAGCATCAGAGTCTTCGTAAGGAGAATAAGGAGCCTCTGGAGGGTCTGTATTGTCTGAATCATCAGAGGAATCATCCATGGACACTGGCTCAGGGGGCTCTGCTCTAGGTCTCTTCTCTGGAGGTGGATGAGAGGCCCTGTCTGGATGAGGTTGGGATCCCCTTATTAAAGAAATGAGATCCTCTGCCAGAGAAAGCATTTGGGAACTGGAGCTGGGCCTGTGAGAGGGGGGCTTAACAGGCACAGTCTTAGTAGCTTTGGCTGCTTTAGCCCTGGCAAAAGCCTTAATGGACATGGCTGCAGGAGGCCTAGCAGCTCCACGTGCAGGGGTTGATATATCCAAGGGAATAGTGTCCGATAATTCCTGAGAAACCACAACAGCAGGTTGGATTTCAGAAGCCGATTCTACCAGGTTAGAAGAGGCCTCGGTAGAAGGCATGGTTTCGGCTGAAGAAAAAACCGCTTGCTCGGTTTCGGCCGAAACCGAGACACTCGGTTTGCTTAACCACGGTTTTGGCCGAAACCGCGGACCGCGAGTGTCGGTCCTTTTCTTTGCGTTTTTTGGTAATTTGTGTAGTCGGAGGATCCGACAGCATAATATACGCAAAATCAGAGCCGAAAAACTGCTCAGCAAACTCCGACCGACGTCTAAGCGTCCGTCGGTTAAAAGAAGCACAGGCTAGACAAGCTGCTACATCGTGGTCTGGGCCTAAACAAGGTAAGCAGTAAGAGTGGAAATCTTTATGAGGTATTTGTTTCCCACAAGTTAAACAGTTATTCACTTTTTCTGACATCGGCTGAGGCAAGAAAGAGTCCCCAACGGGGTACTTAGCTTTTTAGAAGTCTTCGAAGTAGTATTTGGTAGTAGTAATCTCTGGATCTGACCGACCGGCACTTGCGAACAGCTTCTGCTTCGGGCGCCACGCGGCAAGAAAGACTGAGGAAAATGGCATCGGCTGATGCCTTTATACCCGAAGAACTTCAGCTATGACGTCGGGTGAAGTGCGACACCAGCCGAAGCCAGACCCAGACTTTGGAATCCGGCCGACCGAAGGGCTGCCTGACGACAGGACAACCCATTTGTAAGGACTGCAGATGCATCCTTGAAGGACATCTGTACTATGTTCTCCATTTTTCACTGTTGCAGTCATCACATTTGGGTAGATTCCCAAAGCTAAGGATGGGAGGAGGAATTTAGATAGCATTAGGACCAGCTATAACGCCCTGCAAGACTGCAGTGGCAAAGCCAGGTCTGGATTTAGAGAAAATTGGCAAATGGTAATGCTTGGTGAAAGTATGTACAGAACTCCAGTTAGCAGCTTCTAGGATGTCCCTGGTAGGTACGCCTCTGAGAAAGGCTGTAGAGGTAGATGCAGCCCTGGTTGAGTGGGGTCTGATCCCCTGTGGGATAGGTTTTACATGGTGCTTATAGCAGAAATGAATGCAATGGCCTATCCATTTGGAGATGGTTTGCTTTGAAATAGCCTTCCCCCTCTGTTTTTGCAGCAAATGTCACCAGCAGTTGTTCAGACTTCCTTTGAGGTTTAGTCCTGTCCAAGTAGAATCTAAGTTGTCTGTGCACATCTAAGGAATGCAGTATCTGTTCTCCTTTGTTCTGTGGATTAGGAAAGAAGGTTAGCAAATGAATGGACTGATTAAGGGCCACACTGGATACCACCTTTGGCATGAAAGAGGGATTGGTCCTGAAGGACACCCTGTCTGCATGAAAAATGATGAAAGGCTCCACTGCCATAAGGGCCTGTAATTCAGATACCCTTCTTGCTGAAGTGATTGCTAAAAAGAAAGCCATTTTCCGAGAAAGTGATTTTAAATCTGCAGTAGCAGCTGGCTAGAAAGGAGGAAGGGTGAGTTTCTCCAAAACAAAGGTCCCAGGCTGGAGTTGGAGTTCTCCTGGGTGGTCTTAAAAATTTTTTTTTTTGGCTCCTCTGAGGAAATGCTTGAGCAGTGGATGAGAGAAGAGGGGAGGTTCTGTGTTATAATGAGCTGAAATGGCTGAGGCGTGAATTTTTATGGAGGAAAAAGACAGGCCCTTGTGAAGCAACTCAGTTAAGTATTGTAAAATATGAGGTAAATTGGGCACTGCTGTGCTCATCCCTTGAGAATGGTTCCAGGTACAGAATCTTTTACATTTTTCAGCATAAGATTTTCTAGTACTAGGCCTCCTTGCCTCTACAATGATAATCACTGGTTTACTGAGTGATGGTAAAGGAGAGATTAGGTAATTAGCCAGGCTGCTAGGTTCAGTGTTTGAGGCTGAGGGTGCAAAATCTGGTTCTTCTGCTGAGACGGCAGGTAGGGGTCTGAGGCAGGTGCCACGGGGCCAACAGTGACACACTGCACAGGTGTACCAGTACCAGTGCTGGCGTTGCCAGTCTGGGGCAATCAAAATTGTCCTTGGTTTGTCTTGTTTGATCTTTAGTAGTACTTTGGACAGCAGAGGCAAAGGAGGAAAGGCATAAACTGTTAGATTTTTTCAGCTGAAGGACAGAGCATCCACTTTCCAAGCTTGTCTGTGGGAAGTCCTTGTGCAAAATGTTTCCAATTGATAGTTCTGGGGGGAGGCAAACAGGTCTATACCTGGGCTTCCCCATTTGCTTGTCAACATGTTGAAAACAGTACAGTTGTGTGCACTTACCATAAATGTAGATGTTCGACTGTATTCACTGTTGGCAGTCATTACATTTGGGTAATCTGCTGGCAGGTTGCCCTCAGTCAGCCTGATAAGTCTTGGGTCCTGCGTCAGTTGCTGTCCCTTCTTCCATGACGTCAGGTCGTCAGGGGTATAAAAAGTACAGTTTTGTACCTACCATAAATGTAGATGTTCGAAGATCCACATTGCTGCAGTCCTTACATATGGGTAGTCCGCTGTCCTCGGTCGGCCCGAATACCAAAGTATTAGGCTGCCGGTCAAGGCGCTTAAAACTGACATCAGGACGTCAGGGTACAAAAGCGCATGACCGACGTCATTTCCTCAGTCTTTTCTTGCCCCAGATGTCAGAAGGTCCTAACAAGACAGGCCAAAGCCAAAAACCAGCAAAAACTAACCAACCACCCGTGCACTAACCATATTTACAATATGTACAACACAAACCACACCACCACCTTCAACAACAGAGGGGAAGGAGGGAGGGTAAATTGGACTGCAGCAATGTGGATCTTCGAACATCTACATTTATGGTAGGTACAAAACTGTACTATGTTCTTCATCTCACATTGCTGTAGTCCTTACATATGGGTAGAATCCCAAAGCAGAGGTAAGGGAGGATGGCAAAACTATAAAGCATTAGGAGTTGCCAAAATGCCCTGTAAAATTGCAGTGGCAAATCCAGCCCTAGATTTAGAGTAAAGTGGAAGGTGGTAATGCTTAGAGAAAGTATGCACTGAACTCCAAGTAGCTGCTTCCAAAAAATCTTTAGTAGCCACCCCCCTTAAAAAAGCTGTAGAAGTGGCAGTAGCCCTAGTGGAATGAGGCCTAATCCCAGCTGGAATCTCCTTACCATGATGGGAATAACAGAAAGCAATACAAAAGCCAATCCACTTAGAAATAGTTTGTTTTGAAACAGGTTTGCCCTGAGAACCCAAAGCAAAAGAAACAAACAACTGCTGAGACTGCCTGAACCCTTTAGTTCTGCTCAAATAATATCGAAACTGTCTGTGTATATCCAAAGTGTGCAAAATCCTTTCCCCTTTATTTTGGGGTTTGCATAAAAGTAGGCAAATGAATAGTTTGGTTTAAAGCCACACTAGAAACCACTTTAGGCATAAAAGAAGGGTTAGTACGCAAAGACACCCTATCCTTGTGGAAAATTAAGAAAGGCTCAACTGCCATAAGGGCCTGTAATTCAGAAACCTTTCTCGCAGAGGTAATGGCCAACAAAAAAGCAGTCTTCCATGATAAATATTTCAACTCTGCCGATGCTGCAGGCTCAAAAGGTTGTAGAGTGAGTTTCTCCAACACAAAATTGAGATCCCAAGCAGGAGTAGGAGCTCTACGTGGGGGTCTTATATTCTTTGCCCCTCTAAGGAATTGCTTAAACAAAGGCTGAGAAAATAATGGTGGGTCACAGTCATAGTGAGCAGAAATTGCTGCAGCATGAACCTTTATAGAGGAGAAGGACAAACCTTTGTCCAATAACTCAGTAAGGTATTGAAGCAACACTTAAATTAGGTTTAGAAACATCAAAGTCCTTTGCTGCACTCCAAAATAAAAATCTCCTCCATTTATCTGTAAACTTTCCTTGTACTAGGCCTTCTGGCCTCCAAAATAACATTCAAAACTTGTTGTGGAAGCTGAGACCTCCAGGGTTTAAAACAGAATATGCCAGGCTGTCAGATGTAGAGAATGAAGTTTGACATTGAGTAAATGACTGTTCTCCTGAGACAGCAGGTGAGGAATCGAAGGCAAAGGCCATGGAGGCTCCTGTACCAGACTTCTCAGTAATGGGTACCAGTGCTGTCGAGGCCAATCTGGAGCTATTAAAATCATGTTTGGCTTGTCCTGTCTGACCTTCAGCAGTACCTTTGGGAGGAGAGGCAGAGGTGGAAAGGCATACACGTGAAGATTGCTCCAATTGAATGAGAGAGCATCCACTTTCCAAGCTGTGGGATGAAACCTTTTGTGCAAAACTTTGGCAGCTGGTAATTTAGTGGAGAAGCGAACAGATCTATGTCTGGAGTTCCCCATAACACTGTCAATCTCTGAAATACATGAGGATCCAATTTCCACTCGTGGGGATCCATAATTTGTCTGCTCAACACATCTGCTAAGGAGTTCTGTGCTCCTGGCAGAAACCTTGCCTGAAGATTTAGCTGTAAACTGAGAGCAGTCTCCCACAAAATCATTGCTTGTCTGCATAGAGGATAAGAATCGTTCCCCTTGCTTGTTGATGTACCACATGACAGTTGTGTTGTCTGTTTGAATCAACACCTGCCCTGGAAGAAGTAAATCCTTGAAAGCTATCAATGCAAATTGGACTGCTAACATCTCCTTCAAGTTGATATGTAGATGTTGAAGTCTGGCAGGCCACGTGTCTTGTACCCATTTTCCATTTAGATGAGCTCCCCAAGCTTTGTCTGAGGCATCTGTCGTTAAAATCTGACTCGCCTCTGGCCGGGTCACAGAGAGTCCCTTGTTTAGGTGACATTCCTGAGCCAACCACAAAAATTCCTTTTGAATGCAAGGTATTATCTGAATGACAGTGTCCAAATCTTGGCAGTGCTGTGTCCATACATTCTTGAGATACCACTGTAGCTTCCTCATATGCAGTTTGGCATTGGGAAGTACCAGAATACAAGATGCCATGAACCCCAAGGCTTGAAGGACTGTCCTTGCAGTCAGCCTGGACTGACGAGACAATTGGTGGAAGTAAAGAGAAAGATTCTTTTGTTTGTCCGGGGTCAAAAGGCCATCTGGGATGCTGTATTCAGTCTCACACCCAGAAAGCACATGTCCTGAGAGGGTACTAGACTGGACTTTATTTCGTTCACAGAATACCCCAGGCATCTTAACACTGCCATCACATACTGTAAATGATGAAGAAGTTCGTCCTTTTCTTGGGCCAGAATCAGGCAATCGTCCAAATAAGGATAGATTTGTATTCCTCTTAGCCTGAAGAAAGCTACCACTGGAGCCAGAACCTTCGTGAACACTCTGGGCGCAGTAGATAAGCCAAAGGGCAATGCAGAGAACTGATAATGTGAAGTCTCGGCCCGAAAACGCAGATACTTCCTGCAACTGGGCCTGATAGGAACATGAAGGCAAGCTTCCTCGAGATCCAGAGTCACCATCCAGTGATCTTTGCCCAGCAGAGGTAAAAGCTGTTGTAACGTCAACATTTTGAACTTGGGAATGTCCAGATATGTGTTGAGGATAGATAAATCCAAAATTGGTCTCCACGTGTTTCCTTTCTTTGGTACTAGAAACAGGCGAGAATAAAATCCTAGGCCCACTTCTGGCAGAGGGACCCGTTCTATGGCCCTATTTGAAGTAGTAGAGAAATTTGTTTGTGAGCCTCTAGTCTTTGCTGAGGAGGAACGTCCGGCATGCCTTTGAAAGGAGGCAAGGTATGGAAATAAAACTTGTAACCCTGGTGTATGATATCCAATACCCATTTGTCTTGGGTAATCAACATCCAATTTTCCTTGAAGAGTGCTAACCTTCCTCCCAAAGGTGCTGCCAGGCAAGAAGGATCTGGCAGCTGAAAAAGTAGGTCATTGGGCCTGTTTACGAAAGGACTGGCCCCTGCCCTCACCAAGATTGTGCAGGTGAACTCCTGTTCTAGGTCTGAAAGAACTCTGAGCTCTGCCCCTACCACGTCTAGATCTACCCCTAGACTGAGAATCATAAGAAGGATACGTCCACCCCTTAGCAGGCCAATTCCTACTAAACTTCGGAGGCTGAACTTGCAAAAAATCTTTAACAGCCTGCATAGACTTAGCCTTGTCTTCCATTTTCTTCAAGACTGACTCCACAGGTGAACCAAACAACACATCAGACTGCAAAGGAGCATCCAAAATCCTTGTCTTAACATGGTCAGATAAATTCTGATCCTTCAGCCAGGCGTGCCTGCGAAGAACTGAGCCAGTGGTAGCCACCCTAGATGAGGCCTGCACAGCATCAAAACCACACTGTAATGAATGCTTACCCACCTGTTCAGAGACATGCACCAAATCTTGTAATTCTTTACACTCAATGCCTTCCGCCAGAGCATCCACCTTAGACTTCAATTGAGAAAGAAGAAAGTTTTGATATTTCAACATATGAAACTGGCAATTCAAAGCCCTCATAGCTAAGGTAGAAGATGTATAGACCCTTCTATCCCCATCTATCCAAAGCTCTGGCTTCTTTATCTAGAGGAACCGGATTTTTTACAACAGAGGCCTTGACACCCTTAGGTCCCTGACTAATAGTTTCTGGGTCCGCCCTAGGACTCTTATAAAGATATTTATGAGCCTCAGGCACCCTGTAATACCTATCCGGTTTAACAGGAGCAGGAGGCAGAGAATCAGGATTAAGTGAAGCCTCTGCAAACACATCTTCCACAACATCCAGAACAGGGGGTATAGCCAAGGGCCTATGCTGGGGTAACAGCAAAAATTCCTAAGCCTTTTCGAGAATCAGAGAAGTCCTGACCTTCCCACTTAAAATGTTCCCTCATAGAATGAAGTGTCTCTGAAAAAGAAAAATCCTCTGGAGGAGAAGCAGAAGGAGTGGAATCATCTGCATCAGAATCAGAATAAGGAGAGTACTCCTGCAAGTCTTCAGCTGAAGACTCTGAAACATCCAAGCCTGCTCAAAACTTCCCAACTCTGGCTCCACCCTAGGCCTCTTATCAGGAGGGGCAAAGAACCTCTAATCAGAGTAATCAAATCTTCTGCCATTTTAAGCATGTGCTTCTTAGGCACAGACCCTGCTGAACTAGGAGTGACACCAACAGAAGCTGAAACTGGCCTGCCTCTGGGAGAAGCCTTGGAAACAGAAGGAGAAGGCCTAACCACCCTAGGAAGGGAGGGAGTACAGTAACTTGAGAAGCCCCTTCAGCCTGACCTGCCTCCTGAGAGACCACCTCCTGCAAAATCAAAGTCTCCCCCTGAGACTCCAGAGAAGTCTCCGGAACCACCGGTTCCACTGAAGCCTCTAAAGAACCGGCGTCCGAACGGACGACTCATCTTGCCTGGGTTTAACTGCTTTGTCTTTGCGCTTCTTCGCAGAAGCGGCGGAGAATCCGGCGGCATATTATAATTGCACCGCTTCCCAAAGACCAGCCTAGCACAATCTAACCTTCGCTTAATAGTGCGCTTATTGAACCTAGCACAAAAGCGACACCCAACAACGCCGTGCTCAGGCCCCAGACAAGGAATACACAAAGAATGATAATCCCTATGCGGTATCTGTTTCCCACAAGAAATACAGTTATTCACTTTTTCTGACATCCGGTAAAACACTGAGGCAAGAAAAAAACAAAATATTCCCCAACGGGGTACTTAGCCAACTTGGATTCGGTCTGAAACTCCAAATTCGAAAAATTTCAGAACGCCGAACGGCACTTGCAACGCTGCTTCTGCATCGGACCATGCGGCAAAAAAGACTGAGGAAATGACGTCGGTCATGCGCTTTTGTACCCTGACGTCCTGATGTCAGTTTTAAGCGCCTTGACCGACGTCAGCCTAATACTTTGGTATTCGGGCCGACCGAGGACAGCGGACTACCCATATGTAAGGACTGCAGCAATGTGAGATGAAGAACATCATGCAGCAGATGCCATTAGATCAGTTTTTCTTTCCCCAGATGTCAGGTGCCCCCCAAATGGGGCGAAAAATATATATACAAAATTAAAAACACAAAAATATACCTCCAAACAAAAGCAAATACACCAAAAAGACTTTTAAGCATAGTAAAAGAAAGCAGAGGTATAGTAATAGAAAAACAGGGGGCTGGAGGGAGGGTAACCAGGACTACTGGTAGAGGTGAGAGGATGGCAGAATGGTTAAGGTGTTTGCAAGCACAAGGTGCAGGGTTTGATTCTCACATGGAGTAATTGGCTAGGCTTAAAATGGCCTGCAAGGGGAGTTAGCCTAGTACTAATCTATGAAACTATGAAAATCTACATTTATGGTAAGTGTACACAACTGTACTATGTTCATCATGTTTCACTGTTGCAGTCGTTACATTTGGGTACATTCCCAAAGCTATGGTTGGGAGGATAGATTTATACAGCATTAGGACCAGCTATAAGGCCCTGCAAGACAGCAGTGGCAAAGCCAGCTCTGGATTTAGAGAAAATAGGTAAGTGATAATGCTTGGTGAAAGTATGACCTGAACTCCAGGTAGCAGCTTCTAGAATATCCCTGGTAGGAAGAAAAGTTGCTGAAGTAGATGCAGCCCTGGTGGAATGAGATATGATCCCTAGGCGATATGTTTTCCATAGTGCTTACAACAGAAATAAATACAACGGCTTATCCATTTAGAAATGGTTTGCTCTGAAATAGCCTTCCCTTCTGCCTCTGCAACAAATTCTACCAGCAGTTGTTCAGATTTTCTTCGAGATTTAGTCCTGTCCAAGTAGAATCTAAATTGTCTGTGTACATCCAATGAATGCAGAATCCGCTCCCCCTTGTTTTGTGGATTGGCAAAGAAAGTTGGCAAATGAATGGACTGATTAAGAGCCACATTGGATACCACCTTGGGCATGAATGATGGATTGGTCCTGAGTGACACCCTGTCGGCATGAAAGATGATGAAAGGCTCCACTGCCATAAGGGCCTGTAGTTCAGATATCCTTCTAGCTGAAGTGATTGCTAAAAGGAAAGCTGTTTTCCAGGAAATAAAATTTAAGTCTGTATTAGCAGCTGGCCCGAAAGGAGGTAGAGAGAGTTTCTACAATACAAAGTTAAGGTCCCAGGCAGGGGTTGGAGCTCTCCTGGGTGGTCTCAAGATTTTGGCTCCTCTGAGATACTGCTTTAGAAGAGGATGAAAGAAGGGGGGTCTGTGTTGTAATGAGCTGAAATGGCTGAGGCATGGATTTTTATGGAAGAAAAAGACAGGCCCTTGTGAAGCATCTAAGTTGCAAAAATCTGAGGTAAATTGGGCACTGCTGAGCTCATCCCTAGAGATTGACTCCAGGCTCAGAATCTTTTCCATTTGTCAGCATAACATTTTTTTGTACTAGGCTTCTCGCCTCCAAAATGACATCAGTCACAGGTTTGCTGAGGGATGCTAAGGGGGAATTTAAGTGATTAGCCAAGCTGCAAGATTCAATGTTTGGAGCTGAGGGTGCAAAATTTGGTTCTCCTGCTGAGACAGTAAGCAAGGTGTCTGAGACAGGTGCCATGGTGAAATGTGTGACACACTGTGCAGGAGTGGGTACCAGTGTTGGCAAGGGCAGTCTGGAGCAATCAAAATAATTTTTGGTTTGTCCTGTTTGACTTTTAGAAGAACTTTAGAGAGCAGAAGCAGATGGGGAAAGGCATAGACTGACAGGGTTTTCCAGCTGAAGGACAGAGCATCCACTTTCCAGGCTTTTTTGTGATGAGTTCTTGTGCAAAATTTGTCCAACTGGTAGTTCTGGGGTGAGGCAAAAAGATCCATGTCTGGGCTCCCGCATTGTGTCAACATGTTGAAAATCCGTGGTTCCAGTTTCCATTCGTGTGGGTCCATGAGATTTCCGTTTAGTTCGTCTCTAGAACATTCAGCTTTCCTGGCAGGAATTGAGCTTGTAGATGTACTTGGCAGCTCAAGGCCATGTTCCACAATACCATGGCTAGTCTGCAGAGGGGGTAGGAATGTGTACCCCCGTGCTTGTTTATGTACCAAATAACCGTGGTGTTGTCCGTCTATCAGTAATTGTCCTGGATGAAGGTACTCCTTGAAGGCTGCCAGTGCATTTTGTACAGCTAGCATTCCTTTTGATTGGTATGAAGGTGCATTTGATTTGGGCTCCATTTGCCCTGAATGCACTTCCCTGCCAGAGGAGCCCCCCCATGCATAGTCTGATGCGTCTGTAGTTAGCGTTTGGGTGGCAGGGGGTGGTGTGAATGGCAGTCACTTTTGTCTGCAAAATGCAATTACTGGTGCCTGGAATTTTGTGAAGACCCTGGGAGCAGTAGATAAGCCAAAGGGCAGTGCAGAGAATTGGTAGTGCATTGAGCCAGCTATAAATCTGAGGTATCTTCTGCATGACTGATTGGGACATGCAGGTATGCCTCTTTTAGGTCTAAAGTCACAAGCCAAGCCTTCTTGCCCAGCATGGGCAGAAGATGCTGCAGAGTTAACATTTTGAATTTTGGAATATCCAGGAATGTGTTTAGGATAGACAGGTCCAGTATTGGTCTCCAGGCTTTGTCCTTTCTGGGCACCAAGAATAGCCTTGAGTAAAATCCTAGTCCCTGCTCTTGCTGTGGTACTTGCTGAATGGCTCACATGTCCATGAGGGATGAAACTTGTTTTTGTGCCTCTACCCATTGATTGCGTGGCAGGTCTGGCATACCGTTTGGCCCTGGCAGGGTGTGAAAGTGGAACCTGTAGCCTTGTGATACGTTATTTAAGACCCATTTGTCCTGGGTGAACATGTGCCAATTTTGTGAAAAAAGTGCTAGTTTCCCCCCCAAAAGAGCTGCCAGAAGATAAGTGCTTGGTGCTGGCAGGTGAAAGTCATTGAGACTTTCCTGTATGGCGGTGATTTTTCCTCTCCGCTTTTGGAGGTAGAATCACCTCATTGTTTAGGCCTGTATAAGCCTTGGGGCTGTGATCTGCCTCTGGGGCGTCTGCCTCTTTGTGGCCTGTCTGACACTGGAAAGGACCAATTCTTTGTAGGCCAGTTCCTGCTAAATCTGGGAGGCTGTACCTGCAAGAAATCCTTCACTGTTTGCATAGATTTAGCTTTAACACCTCTTCTGCTTTAACACCAAACAAGGTATCATGCTGTAATAGTTTTGCTTTAACATGATCGGCCAGATTCTGTTCTTTTAACCAAGCATGCCTCCTAATGACAGAACCTGTAACAGCAGCCCTGCAGGAGGCCTCTAGAGAATCGAAACCACATTGCAAAGTATATTTTCCCACTTGTTCAGCTGCATGCAATAAATCCTGCAATTCTTTGTTTTCTGCACATTCTGAATTTGTCAACATTTTCTGTTTAAGCAGTGACAGAACATATTGCTGATATTTAAGCATATGAAACTGGCAATTTAAAGCTCTTACAGCCAAGGTAGTAGAAGTATAAATCTTTTTTCCCCATCTGTCCAGGGCCCTTGAATCCCTATCAGAGGGGATAGGGTTTTTTGCAGTGGAAGCCTTGACCCCTTTGGGACCCTGAGAGATAGCTTCTGGGTCAGTAGCAGGGTTTTTATAAAGAAGTTTATGTGAATCAGGAACCCTGTAGTATCAGTCTGGCTTAACAGGAGCTGGTGGTACAGTCAGGAGACTGACCGGACTCTGAAAATACATCTACAATGTCGAAAACAGGAATCATAGCAAGGGGCCTGTGCTGTGGTAATAAAAGGAAGTCTCTGAGCCTTTTCTTGGATTCTGAGTAATCTTGGCTCTCCCAGTGGAAATGCTCCCTCATAGTATGCAGGGTCTCCCCAAAAGAATAATCCTCAGGAGGAGAGGCTGAAGGGATAGATTCTTCAGCATCAGAATCCTCTTAGGGAGGAGGAGAATATTCCTGTTCAGAAGAGGAATCAGAGGAAATGGAAACCTGATCTGAAGATTAATATTCTATCTCTTGTCTAGGCCTCTTATCAGGAGGGGGATGGGAACCCCTGATCAAAGTAATTAGGTCTTCAGCCATTTTAAGCATGTTTTTTAGGCATGATGGCCTGTCCAGGAGAATGCTGTACTTATTTCTTTGTCTTTAGAGCTGCTTTAGTCTTTGAAGCTGAAGTTGGTTTCACATATAACTGAGTAGGTCTGAAAACACCCTCAGAAGCAGATGCCTGCTCAGCGCCTCCGGACCCATCTGAGGGAATAGTTTCAGAGTGTCCAATACCTTGAGTTTCCAGCGGCCTAGTCAGCTCCACGTGGGAGTCGGAAGTGGCCTGTGGCTCTGAGGTAGCAGGCGTCAGGGGCTGCGAAAGCACCTCACTGAGAACCGGTGACAGGCCTAGCAGAAGCCTCGTCGGTTTTGGACCTCGGATGCCTGTCCTTTTCTTTGCGTTTTTTATAAACTCCAGTAGTCGGCTGTTCCGAAGGCATTATATAAATGAATCTTCTGCCAAAATAATGAAATACAAAATTGTACCGACACTTAATAGTGTGTTGGTTAAATCTAGCACAAAACCGACAACTAGCAACTTCGTGGTCAGGGCTAGGCAAGGAATACAGTAAGATGAAAATCCTTATGAGGTATTTGCTTCCCACAAGAAATACAATTATTAACTTTTTCTGACATCGGTCTGGAGCAAGAAAAAAAAAGTTTCCCCAACGGGGTACTTAGCTTTAATGAAGACTTCGGATCTGAAATTCGAATTTGAAAATCTCAGGAGTCGGCCGACCGGCACTTGCGAACTGCTTTTGCTTCAGGCACCGCACGGCAAGAAAGACTGAAGAAAATGGTGTCGGCTGCATCTTTTATACCACTGGCGCACTGAAGTCAGGTAGGAGGTGACAGCAATCAACGCCGGACATAGACTTTGGAACTCGGGCCTACTTCGGGTAGCCTGCCAGCAGGACAACCCAATTGTAATGACTGCTTTAATGAAGACTTCGGATCTGAAATTCAACTTTGAAAATCTCAGGAGTCGGCCGACCGGCACTTGCGAAAGTACAGTTTTGTACCTACCATAAATGTAGATGTTCGAGTGCTAATACAGCTGCAGTCATAACAGATGGGTTCTCCTGCCGTCAGGCGGGTCCTCAGTCGGCCGAATTCCAAAGTCTAGGTCCGGCGTCGGTTGTCGTCGCTTCTTCCCTGACGTCAGTCTTGAGGGTATAAAAGAACCAGCCGACGCCATGTTCTTCAGTTTTTCTTGCCCTAGATGTCAGGTGCCCCCAGAAGGAAGGCAATACATAAAATTATGAAGTAATGCAATGCAATATAATCAAAAAACAGTAGTTGCAAGCAAATACACCATAAAAGAATACGCCTAGAGGGGAAGGAGGGAGGGAAACCTGAACTGCAGCTGTATTAGCACTCGAACATCTACATTTATGGTAGGTACAAAACTGTACTATGTTCATCGTGCATACAGCTGCAGTCATAACAGATGGGTAGAATCCCAAAGCTAAGAAAGGGGTGGTAGGCACTAGGTGGAACTAGGAGGAGCCAAAATGCCCTGCAAGACTGCAGTGGCAAAGCCTGCTCTAGATTTGGAGTATAATGGTAGGTTGTAGTGTTTGGAGAAGGTATGGACAGAACTCCAAGTGGCTGCTTCCAAGATATCCTTGGTAGGAACTCCTCTGAGGAAGGCAGCAGAGGTGGCTGTGGCCCTGGTGGAGTGAGTTCTAATGCCTGTAGGAACAGTTTTGCCATGAAAGGAATAGCAAAAGCGTATGCAGTGGGCTATCCATTTTGAGATTGTCTGCTTGGAAATTGGCTTTCCTGGAGCTCCTATCGCATAGGCCACAAAGAGCTGTTCTGATTTTCTGAAAGGCTTTGTTCTGTCCAAATAATAACGCAGTTGCCTGTGGATGTCCAAGGAATGTAGTAATCTCTCCCCTTTGTTTTGAGGATTGGGATAAAAAGTAGGTAAATGTATGGCCTGATTTAAAGCTACCCTGGATACCACTTTAGGCATAAAGGAAGGGTTGGTTCGTAATGAAACTCTGTCCTGATGGAAGATGATAAAAGGCTGGACAGCCATGAGGGCCTGTAGTTCTGAAACTCTACGAGCTAGGAGATAGCCAGAAGGAAAGCTGTCTTCCAGGACAAATATTGCAAATCTGATGAAGCAGCTGGTTCAAAAGGAGGCAAAGTCAGTTTTTCCAGAATGAAATTTAGATCCCAAGCAGGTATTGGTTGTTTCCTTGGAGGTCTTAAATTGTTAGCCCCTCTGAGGAACTGTCTTAAAAGAGGGTGAGAGAATAAAGGAGGATCAGTGTTGTATTCTGCAGAAATGGCTGAGGCATGGATTTTGATGGAGGAGAACGAAAGTCCGCTGCTTAGTAGTTCAGCCAAATATTGTAGTATTTGAGGTAAATTCAGTTTTCCAGGGTTCTGGCCCTTTTTCTCATTCCAGACACAAAAACGTTTCCATTTTGCGGAGTAAGCTTTTCTAGTTGATGGCCTTCTGGCCTCCAAAATGACATCCTGCACCTCCTTGGAGAGTAGGGCCTGCTGTGATGCTAAGGAATTTTCCATGCGGTTAGATTGAGTGTTTTTAGCTGACTGTGAAGAGTTTTGAAGCTGTGCTGAGTCAGAAGAAGAGGCATTAGAGGCAGGGTCCATGGAGGGGAATGAGTCAGGCTCCTGAGGAGTGGGTACAAGTGTTGCCTTGGCCAGTCCGGAGCAATGAGGATCATCTTTGGTCTGTCTGCTCTGGTCTTCAATAGGACTTTGGGCAGCAGAGGAAGAGGCGGGAAGGCATAAACTGTAATTGATGTCCAGCTGAAAGTGAGAGCGTCCACTCTCCAGGCCTTTGGGTGGAAGGTCCTCGAGCAGAATTTTGTCAATTGATGATTTTTGTGGGAGGCAAAGAGATCTATGTCTGGCCTTCCCCATTCTTGGATTATTTCTGTAAAATCTTTTGGATGCAACATCCATTCGTGTGGATCTGTCATTTCTGCTTAGGTTGTCTGCCAGCGTGTTTTCCTTGCCTGGCAAGTACTGTGCTTGTAGTTCCATTTGTAAGTCCATGGCCATGTTCCAAAGTGATATGGCCAGTCTGCATAGGGGATAGGAATGTGTTCCTCCCTGCTTGTTTATGTACCACATAACTGTGGTGTTGGCCGTTCTTATCAATAGTTGACCTGATTGTAGAAGGTCCTTGAAAGCTATAATAGCATTTATTACTGCTAGCATTTCTTTTTGATTGCTGTGAAGGTGCTTTTCTTTTTGGGACCATTTGCCCTGAATGCACCGGTCTGTCATGTGCGCCCCCCCCAGGCGTAGTCTGAGGCGTCTGTTGTGATGACTTGATTTGCTTGAGGCTTGCTGAATGGAAGACCTGTGTTTGCTTGACATGCTTGAGCCCACCACAGAAATTCCTTTTGCAGACATGGAAGTAGTGGTATTATTGTTTCCAAACTGTGGCTGTGTTGAGACCATATGATTTTCAGGTACCATTGTAGTTTTCTCATATGCAGCTTTGCACATGAGATTAGCAAGATGCAAGATGCCATGAATCCCAGAGCCTGCAGGATCTTCCTTGCAGTCAGCCTGGTGCAATTTTCCAGTGTTTTGAAGTATTGAATTAGTTGCCCCTGCTTCTCTGGCATGAGGTAGGCCATCTGGGTGTTGTGTCCAAATTGGCACCCAGGAAAATTATATTTCGAGAGGGTATTAGCCTTGATTTCTCTTTGTTGACTGTGTATCCCAGAGAGTTTAATAACATTATTACATAAGCCAGATGTTTCAGAAGAATGTGCTTGCTGTCCGCTTGGATCAGGCAGTCGTCCAAATAAGGGTATATTTGTATCCCTTGAAGTCTGCAGTAGGCAATTACTGATGCCAGGCATTTCGTGAATACTCTGGGCGCAGTAGATAAGCCAAAGGGCAATGCAGAGAATTGATAATGGGTTGAACCTGCAAGAAATCTGAGGTATCTTCTGCAATTTTGTCTGATTGGGACATGCAGGTATGCCTCCTTGAGGTCCAATGTTACCAGCCAAGACTCCTTGCCCAGCATGGGAAGAAGTTGCTGTAGAGTGAGCATCTTGAATTTTGGTACAGTAGGAATGTGTTTAGGATGGAAAGATCCAAAATAGGTCTCCAATCTTTTCCCTTCCTTGGCACCAGAAATAGCCTGGAATAAAAACCTTGACCTTGTTCGTGTGTAGGTACCTCTTGAATAGCTTTCATGTTTATAAGATCTGAAATTTGCTTTTGTGCCTCTGCCCTTTGATTGTGTGGCAGTTTTGGCATGCCTCTCATTTTTGGAAGGGTATGAAAGTGGAATTTGTAGCCTCTGTTTATAATGTCCAGGATCCATTGGTCCTTTGTGACAACATGCCAATTTTTTGAGAATAGTGCCAGCTTTCCTCCTAAGGGGGCTGCCATTTGAGACCTGGTTGGCCTGCAAAGGGGAAAGTCATTGGGTTTGCTTTCTGAAAGATTGCGAGTTGTCCTCACCACCTCTTGGTGTAGGAGTTTGCCATTGTCTACCTCTGTACGATCCTTGTGGTTGTCCTCTGCCCCTCGGGCACCTGTATCTGCCTCTTTGGGGTCTGTCCGTGGCAGGAAAGGACCAGTTTTTGGAAGGCCAATTTCTACTAAAACGTGGTGGTTGAACCTGCAGAAATTCTTTCACAGTTTGCATTGATTTAGCTTTTTCCTCCATTTTTCGTAATACTTCCTCAGCATTTGCCCCAAATAGTACATCCTTTTGAAGAGAGGCGTCTAGTAATTTAGCTTTGACATGATCAGGTAAGGTTTGTTCCTTGAGCCAAGCATGCCTGTGTATGACTGAGCCTGTAACAGCAGCTCTACACGAGGCCTCTAGAGCATCAAAACCACATTGTAAGGTATGTTTACCCACTTGTTCTGCACTATGCATCAAATCCTGCAACTCCTTCAAGTCTGGTTGTTCAGGTTGTGACATTTTACTTTTCAATTGAGATAACAGAAACTGTTGGTATTTTAGCATATGAAACTGACAGTTTAAGGCCCTCATGGTTAAGGTAGCCGAGGTATATACATTTTTTCCCCACCTTTCTAAGGATCTGGAATATCTCTCGGAAGGCAATGGATTTTTGGCAATAGAAGCCTTAACTCCCTTGGGTCCCTGTGAGATGGTTTCTAGGTCAGCAGCATGGCTTTTGTAAAGAAATTGGGTGAGTCAGGAACCCTGTAGTACATGTCAGGCTTAACTGGAGCTGGAGATAGAGAGTCCGGGTTAAGGCAAGCCTCCGAGTAAACATCATCTAGGATGTCCAAGACAGGAGGTATAGCCAGAGGCCTGTGCCGGGGTAACAAAAGAAATTCCCTGAGCCTTTTCTTGGAATCTGAATAATCCTGGCCTTCCCAGTGGAAGTGTTCTCTTAAGGTATGCAAAGTTTCCCCAAATGAGAAATCCTCAGGGGGGGGGGGGGATACAGAAGGACTAGACTCCTCTGCATCAGAGTCTTCAAAAGGGGAGTAAGCTTGATCATCAGAGTGTTCTGAAATAATGGATCCCTGATCAGAGGAGGGGGAATCTTCCTCCACTCTGGGCCTTTTGCCCGGAGGTAGCTGAGAACCCTAGAGTAATTAAATCCTCAGCCATTTTAAGCATCTGTCTCTTAGGCATGGGGCCTGGAGATGGGCCCTGTGTAACTGGTCTCTTAGGGTGCATGGTTGCTTTAGACTTGGTGAAAGCCTTGATGGAGAAAGAAGAGGAAGGTTTGAAGACACCTTGATTGGAGGTGGACCTGTCCACATTCTGTGTTTCAACGGCAAGAGTGGCTTCGGTATCTGTAGTCGGGGTGTGGGCCGAGAAGCCTGCGACCTCGGGTACAGGAGACACTACCAAAGATGTGTTGTCGGTAGTCAGGGGCTGCGTAGGCGCCTCACTGAGAACCGGACCACGTGTAGTCGGCTTTGGCGTGGTGTCTGTAGAGGCCGCGGACCTCGAGTGTCGGTCCTTGTCTTTGCATTTTTTTAGACAAAACCGGTGTCGGAGTATCCGACGACATGGTATAGTTAAATGCTTTCCCAAAAAAATGCTGGGTGAACTCCGCCCGACGCTTAATAGTGCATTTGTTGAATGTAGCACAACAGTGATAGACCGAGACGTCGTGGTCTGGGCCTAAACAAGGTATACAGAGGGAATGGAAATCCTTATGCGGTATTTGCTTCCCACAAGAAATACAATTATTAACTTTGTCTGACATCGGTCTGAGGCAAGAAAAGTTTCCCCAATGGGGTACTTAGCTTTTAAGAAGACTTCGGTTTCCAAATTTTTCGTAATCTCAGGAGCTGGCCGACCGGCACTTGCGAACTGCTTCTGCTTCGGGCACCGCGCGGCAAGAAAGACTGAAGAACATGGCGTCTGCTGGTTCTTTTATACCCCTGTCGCACTGACGTCAGGGAAGAAGCGAAGACAACCGATGCCAGACCTAGACTTTGGAATTCAGCCGACCGAGGACCCGCCTGACGGCAGGAGAACCCATCTGTTATGCAGCTGTATGCACGATGAACATCTGCTTTTGCTTCACGTACCGTGCGGCAAGAAAGACTGGAGAAAATGGCGTTGGTTGCAACTTGTATACCCCTGGCGCACTGATGCCAGGGAAGAGGCGACAGCAACCGACGCCGGACCAAGACTTTGGAACTCGGGCCGACAGCAGGTCGCCTGCCAGCAGGATAACCCAAGTGTAATGACTGCAACAGTGAAACACTATGATCATCCTGGAGTAAACGCCCCTTCCCCTTTGGGACACAGGCACCTCATGAATAGTACCCAAAGTCAAAAGATCCTGAAGCCCTTCTTGGGAAAAAGGAGAGTTGTTCCAGAGGAGGCTGGCAATTCCCATAAAAAGGGGGAAGGAATTTCCACACCACAAAACACCGCTGGCAAATAATGTACAGAACACAGGAATCCGGAGTAATCTGTAGCCAAACAGGGGCAGGAAGGAAGAGAAGCGATCAGAAAGATAAACATGGCTGGGAAGAAACTGACAGCACCTGGTTTATCTGGAAAGGGAGAATTCGGAGTCTCTGAAGTCTGAGTAGCCTTAGCAGGAGGAGCCTGCTTGCCACCTTTTTTGCCCTTAGGAAAAGGGCGAGACTGCCTGTGAACTAAGGCTGGCTTATTGGGGGTAGTTTTTCTAAAATTTAGGAACAGGGGAAAAACATGTGTTAGAGTTCCTGTAAAGCCTTCCCCTTATCCTGAAGGGACTTAAAGAAATCAATAGCAGCTTCCCCAAAAGTACAGTTGTGTATTACCATAAATGTAGACGCTAGAGTGTATTCACTGTTGCAGTCATCACCTGTGGGTTATCACTGCTGTGGTAGCCCTCAGCCGGCCCCAATACCAAAGGCAATGTTTTTCAGCGTCGGCTACTGTCACTTGCTGCCTGATGTCAGGTTGTCAGTGTTATAATGGAAGGCAGCTGACGCCACTACATCAGTTTTTCTTGCCCTAACCAGAGTCCCACGTAAATATGGTAAAGTGGTCCTGGTGGCTAAAAGCCACCGTTAGAAACTTGTCTCCCTAAAGAAAGAAGATATAAGAGGGAAGGATGGTGGGAAACCGGGACTGCAACAGTGAATACACTCGGACATCTACATTTATGGCAAGTGTACACAATTGTATTATGTTCTTCATGTTTCACTGTTGCAGTCATCACCTGTGGGAGGATTCCCAAAGTGGAGTTGAGGGGTGGTAGGAATAGTAAGAGACCTAGGAATGGGTCAGCATGCCCTGCAGAACTGCAGAGGCAAATCCTGCCCTAGCCTTAGAAAATAGAGGCAGGTGGCAATGATTGGTAAAGGTATGGATAGATGTCCAGGTGGCAGCTTCCAGGATGTCCCTGGTGGGAACTCCTCGAAGGAATGCTGTGGAAGTTGAGGCTGCCCTACTGGAATGGGTTTGAAGAGACTGGGGGGGGGGTCCCCATGCAATCTGTAGCATAAATGGATACAGTGTGGAATGGTTTGTTTGGAAATGGGCTTCCCCTCTGCCCCTGGGGCAAAGCTGACAAGTAGCTGGTCTGTTTTCCTGAAGGGTTTAGTATGATCCAAATAGCATCCGAGCGGTCTGTGCATGTCTAGTGAGTGCAGAATTTTTCCCCCTTGTTTTGAGGATGAGGAAAGAAGGTGGGTAGATGTATGGCCTGGTTGAGAGTTGCATTACATACCACCTTGGGCATAAAGGAGGGATTAGTCCTCAGGGAGACCCTGTCTGCATGGAAGATGAAGGACTCCATGGCCATCAGTCCCTGAAGTTCTGAAACCCTTCTAGCTGAGGCGATAGCTAGGAGAAAAGCAGTCTTCCAGGACAGGTATCTTAGTTCTGCTGAAGCAGCAGGTTCAAAGAGTGGTAAAGTTAGTTTTTCCAAAACATAATTCATGTCCCAGGCTGGAGTGGGTGGCCTTCTGGGAGGTCTGATATTAGAAGTCCCTCTGGGGAATTGTTTCATCAAAGGATTGGAGAACAGGGGCTGTTCTATATCAAAATGAGCCGAAATGGCTAAGGCGAGGATTTTAATAGAGGAGAAGGAGAGGCCACTATTAAGTAGCTCCGCTAGGTAGTCCAGAATAAGAGGGTGGAAGGTTGTGAGGTATGCCCCCTCTCTGGACTGGCTCCAGGAGCAGAATCTTTTCAATTTTCCTGCGTAAGATTTTCTGGTGCTGGGTCTTCTGGCCTCTGTGATAATGTCTAGGACCGGTTTGCTTAACAGGGGTGCCTTGTTTGCCTTTAGAGTATTAACCATGCACCATGCTGACAGTTTGAGAGTCTGCAAGTCTGGGTGTTGCTTACCCCCCCCCCCCCACCTGAGTTAAGCGGTCTGAGATCAGGGGAAGCTGCCTTGGAGGCTGTAAGGTCAGGCTGCGCAGTTAAGGGATACCAATCTTGTCTGGGCCAATCTGGAGCAATGAGGATGGCCTTTGGTCTCTCCTCCCTTATTCTGATCAGTACCTTGGGAATAAGAGGCAGAGGAGGGAATGCGTACACAAAGCGGGTGTTCCAGGGGAAGGTCAAGGCATCCACCTTCCAAGCTAGGTGGTGATACTCCCGATACATAATTTTTTCAGCTGATGGTTGAGATGCGAATCAAAGGGATCCACCTCCGGAGTCCCCCAAGTCTGAGTGATTTGTAAAAAAGATTTTTCTGTGGAGCTGCCACTCGTGGGGGGTCTAGTAAGTTTCTGCTTAAGTGGTCTGCCAGGGTGTTGTTGATCCCTGGTAGGTATTGGGCTCTTAGGTGTAGTCCCATGGAAGAGGCCGTCAGCCAGAGGTTCATGGCTTGATTGCACAGAGGGTAATACTGGGTCCCTCCCACTTTGTTGATGTACCACATTACTGTGGTGTTGTCTGTTTTGATAAGGAGAACCCCTGGCTTGAGATGGGATTTGAAGGATGTCAGAGCTTTTTGTACAGCCATCACTGATGTGTAAGAGAAGGTGCTGGGGCAACCCAAAGGCCTTGGGTGCACCTACCTTCTAGGTGAGCAGTCCAATCCATGTCTGAGGTGTCAGTGGTAATGGTCTGCCCGGTTGGGCAGAGGGTGAAGGAAAGACCCTAGTTCTGGGCACAGACTCCTGCCCACCAGAGAAACTCTCCCCTTATACAGGGGATCAGTGGAAGATGAGTATCTAGAGGCTGAGACTGCTGACACCAAAGGATCTTTAGCTACCACTGAATCTTTCTCTTGTGAAGCCTGGCCAGAGGAATTAGAAGGATGCAAGTTGCCTTGTACCCCAAGGCTTGCAAGAACTTCCTCACAGTGAGGTGACTTCTGGAAGCCAGCTGGGTAAAACAGAAAGACAGGAAAGCCCTGCTTTTCTAGGGATAGGAAGGCCATTTGGGATTCTGTGTCCAGCAGTGCTCCCAAGAGAATTATCTTCCTGGAGGGTGTTTGCTTTGATTTCTTCTCATTGATGGTATACCCTAAGGAGGTTAGATAGGCTTTGACAAAAAGGAGGTCCTTGAGGAGCTTTTGTAATCTGCCTGAATGAGGCAATTGTCCAGATAAGGGTAAATTTCTATATTTTTCTTTTTTCCATTCTCCTAGATCTGAACCAGTTGTTGCTAAAGTTTGGCGTTCCATTTTGGAGCTCTTATTGTTTGCTTTGTATATTTTTGCCTGCAAAAGTCTATGGCCGGGGCTAAGCATTTGGTGAATACCCTGGGAGCAGTTAATAAGCCAAAGGGTAGCACAGAGAACTGAAAGTGTTGAGAGTCTGCTCCGAAGCGAAGGAATTTCCTGCAGGATTTCCTTATGGGGATGTGGAGGTAGGCATCTTTTAGATCTAGGGTAACTAACCAGGCATTTTTTTGTCAGCAGAGGCAGCAGCTGCTGCAAAGTTAGCATTCTGAATTTGGGGACCACCAGGAAGGTGTTCAGAATGGACAGATTCAGGATGTGACACCAAGAGCCCTCTTTTCTGCGAACAAGGAATAGTCTGGAATAAAAGCCTTTGCCTGTTTGATCTGACGGGACAGGTTCTACTGCCCCTTGGGATACGAGTGTATGGACTTTTTTCAATGCCTCTGCCCACTAATTTGGAGGCAAGTCTGGATACCTTCTTAGAATTGGGAGTTTGTTGAAGGAAAATTTGTATCCCTGGAAAATGATCTTCAAGATCCATTGGTCCTTTGTTACAGAAAGCCAATTTTCTTTGCAGAGAGACAAGCCTTACTCCCAGCTTTTGGTAAGTGAAAAGAGGGCAGACGGGAGAGGGAGCCACTGAGAGGTTTTGCCATAGAGGGCTGGCTTAGAACTCCCCGCCTTTGGAGTGGAAGTGGTCCACTCTTTGGTTCTCTGTTATCCCTGGGATGGGAGTCTGCCTGGTCTGTCCCTGCAGGGCTTACCTTGCCCCTGTCTGCTAGGTGCAGGAAAGAATAGTTGTGTAAAATATTACCATAACCATGTATGTCCTTATCTTCCCAAATTGCAGTATTCATACTGTAGGATTGCCAGCCCTCAGGTGACCCAACGTCAGCTCCTACACAAAAGCTTAAGCTTGGCTGCCGTAGGTGCGTGGGACGGCACACGTAAGGCTATTAGCCATGGAGTATAAATATGACGTCAGCATGCACAGACCTCAGAACTTGAAGCCCAGGGAAGAAATTATAGGCCAAGGAGAAGCAAAAGCAAATGTCCCTGCAGGGCTATAGAGAGAGTGGCCTGTAGTGAGGGACACACTGCAGCATATAAAGGATATCAGGGGGATGGAAGCTGGAAAGGGATACTGCAACATGGAAGAGGACATCTATGGCTATGGTAAGATTTTACACAACTATTCTTCTTCTATTCCCAAGTTGCAGTATTCATACTGTGGGACAGTATCACAGCTAGGAGGAATGTTGGGAGGTGGCAGAGGTGGAGGATTTTAGGAATCCTTGCAGGACTGCCCTGGCAAATCCTGCCCTAGCCCTAGAGACCTGGTCCAGCTTGTAGTGCTCAATGAAGGCATGAACTGTGGACCACGTGGCTGCCTCCATGAGGGAAGCTGTGTCTAGTCCTTTCAAGAAGGCCTTAGGTGGTAGCCATGCCAGAATGTGCTTGCACTACTTGAGGCAACGGTTTGTGATGGTGAGAGTAGCAAAAAAGGATGGATTTTTTTGATCCAGGAGGAAAAAGTTTGTTTGGAGACTGCCTTACCCAAGGCCCTGGGATGGAAGGCAATGAACAGTTGGTCAGACTTTCTGAAAGACTTGGTTCTGTCCAAGTAGAACCTCAGTAGCCTATGTACATCTAGGGAAAGTACAGTGGTGTGCACTTACCATAAATGTAGATGTTCAAGTGTATTCATGGTTGCAGTCATTACATTTGGGTAATCTGCTGGCAGATTGCCCTCAGTCGGCCTGATTAACAAAGTCTTGGGTCCTGTGTCGGTTCCTGTCCCTTCTTCCATGATGTCAGGTCATCAGGGTATAAAACATGCAGCAGATGCCATTACATCAGTTTTTTTTTGCCCCAGATGTCAGGTGTCCCCCTAATGGGGAGCAAATAAACACAAAAGACACAAAAGAATACCTCCAACCAAAAGCAAATACACCAAAAAGGCTTTTAAGCATAGTAAAGGAAAGTAGAGGTATAGCCAGAAAGAACTAGGGGGCTGGAGGGAGGGTAACCAGGACTGCAACAGTAAATGTACTCTAACATCTATATTTATGGTAAGTGTACACAACTGTACTATGTTCTTCGTGCTTCACTGTTGCAGTCATTATATTTGGGTAGATTCCCAAAGCTATGATTGGGAGGAGGAATTTATACAGCATTAGGGGCAGCTATAAGGCCCTGCAAGACAGCAGTGGCAAAGCCAGCTCTGGATTTAGAGAAAATTGGTAAATGATAATGTTTGGTGAAAGTATGTACAGAACTCCAGGTAGCAGCTTCTAGGATATCCCTGCTAGGGACACCTCTGAGAAAGTCTGCAGAAGTAGATGCCGCCCTGGTGGAGTGAAATCCGATCCCCTGGGACATAGGTTTCCCATAGTGCTTACAGCAGAAATTAATGCAATGGCTTATCCATTTAGAAATGGTTTGAATTGAAATAGCCTTCCCCTCTGCCCCTGCAGCAAATGCTACCAGCAATTGTTCAGATTTTCTTCGAGATCTAGTCCTGTCCAAGTAGAATCTAAGTTGTCTGTGCACATCCAAGGAATGCAAAATCTGTTCCCCTTTGCTCTGTGGATTGGGAAACAAGGTTGGCAAATGAATGGACTGATTTAAGAGCCACACTGGATACCACCTTGGGCATGAAGGATGGACTGGTCCTTAGTGACACCCTGTCCACATGAAAGATGATGAAAAGTTCCACTGCCATAAGGGCCTGTAATTCAGATATCCTTCTAGCTGAAGTGATTGCTAAAAGGAAGGCTGTTTTCCAAGAAAGAAATTTTAAGTCTGCAGTAGCAGCTGGCTCGAAAGGAGATAAGAGTGAGTTTCTCCAAAACAAAGTTAAGGTCCCAGGCAGGGGTGGGAGCTCTCCTGGGTGATATCAAGTTTTTTGCCCCTCTGAGATACTGCTTGAGCAGAGGATAAGAGAAGAGGGGTGGTTCTGTGTTATAGTGAGCTGAAATAGCGGAGGCATGGATTTTAATGGAGGAAAAAAGACAGGCCCTTGTGAAGCATCTCAGTTAAGTATCGCAAAATCTGAGGTAAACTGGGTGCTGCTGTGCTCATCCCTAAAGATTAGTTCCAGGCACAGAATCTTTTCCATTTGTCAGCATAACATTTTCTAGTACTAGGTCTCCCCGCCTCCAAGATGACATCCATCACAGGTTTGCAGAGGGATGATAAGGGTGAATTTAAGTGATTAGCCAGGCTGCAAGGTTCAATGTTGGAAGCTGAGGGTGCAGAATTTGGTTCTCCTGCTGAGACAGCAGGGAAGGGGACTGAGGCAGGTGCCATGGAGATATTTGTGACGCACTGCACAGGAGGGGGTACCAGTGTTGGTGCAGCCAGTCTGGAGCAATCAGAATCACCCTTGGTTTATCCCGTTTGACTTTTAGTAGAACTTTGGAGAGCACAGGCAGAAGGGGAAAAGGCTTAGATGGATAGGTTTTTCCAACTGAAGGACAGAGCATCAGCTCTCCATGCTTGCTTGTGGGGAGTCCTTGAGCAAAACTTGTCCAACTGGTAGTTCTGGGAGGAGGCAAATAGATCTATGTCTGGGCTCCCCCATTCACTTGTCAACATGTTGAAAATCCGTGGTTCCAGTTTCCACTCGTGTGGGTCCATGAGGTTTCTGCTTAGTCCGTCTGCTAGTGTATTCAATTTTCCTGGCAGGAATTGAGCTTGTAGGTGCACTTGGTAGCTCAAGGCTGTGTTCCACAATGCCATGGCTAGTCTGCAGAGGGGGTAGGAATGTGTACCCCCCTGCTTGTTTATGTATCACATAATGGTGGTGTTGTCCGTCTTTACCATTAGTTGTCCTGGAAGAATGTAGTCCTTGACGGCTGTCAGAGCATTCTGTACAGCTAACATTTCTTTGATTGATATGTAGGTGCATTTGATGTGGGAAACCAAGAACAAGTGAAAAGCACCAATAAAGCAAAGCAGATCCACAACCTGGAAGCTGGCTCTGGAAGCCCAGAATAAAAAGTTGATGAAATGCTGATATTCCTTCTTCCGCAAGGCAGAAAATGAAAGGCTGCAACTTACATAAAACTTTCTTGCTTTAATAACAAACAACAATCTCCTCAATAGATCCGGATGGTATGCTAGGGATTGCAGACCCCTAAGAAAATCCCAAGAATCCCTGCAGATGTACTTCAAAGAAGCAGCAAATTGCTTCAAAGTGTGGTCTATAAATTTCCCAATTGGTTCTGTTATACCTCCTTGCCCAGATACTATAGGTCTGAAGTGTAGGGGGTCAAGACCTTTGTGTGTTTTCGGGATGCCAAATATTACAGGAATTCTTGGCTTGGCAACAATTAAAAAATTATACAATTTTTCATTAAAAACCCCTTGCAAAAGATGGTCATATAAAATGAAAGAAATTCTTGAGTATGCCATATGTAACTCATTCCTGGACACCTGTTCATACTGCTCCGGGTCCTGCAACATCCGTTCAATGTACTGAATATAGTCTGAATTATACATCAGAACTAACCCCCCCCCCCTTATGATATGTAGGTGCATTTGATGTGGGCTCTATTTGCCCTGAATGCACAGTTAAGCCCCCCATGCATAGTCTGATGAATCTTTAGTTAGGGTTTGGGCGGCTGGGGGTAGTGTGAATGGTAGTCCCTCGGTTTGGTGGCAGGCCTCTGCCCACCATAGGAACTCCAAGCATAGGCAAGGTATGATAGGAATCATTGTTTCCAGGCTGTGACAATGTTGACTCCATAGACTTTTTAGATACCACTGTAGTTTCCTCATATGCAGTCTTGCATATGGAATTAGAAGAATGCAGGAGGCCATGAACCATAAGGCTTGCAGTTTTTGTCTTGCAGATAGCAGGGTTTTTGTGGCCACTTGTTTGAAGTAAGCTACCAAATAAATTTGCTTCTCTGGCGTGAGGAAAGCCATCTGAGCAGTTGAATTCAAGCTTGCACCTAGGAATGTAATTTGTTTACAGGGTACCAGTTGTGATTTCTTTTCATTTATGGTGTACCCCAAACAAGTTAGAACCCTTTTTACAAACGCCAGATGATTTAGAAGTATGCCCTTGTTTTCTGCCTGAATTAAGACAATCGTCCAGGTATGGATATATTTGAATATTTCTTTGCCTGCAAAATGCAATAACCAGAGCCAGGCACTTTGTGAATACCCTGGGCGCAGTAGACAAGCCAAAGGGTAGTGCAGAAAACTGATAATGCAAGTAGCCTGCCTTGAAGCATACGTATCTTCTGCAAGATTCCCGGATTGGGATGTGCAGGTATGCTTCTTTTTAATCTACAGTTGCCAACCAGGCGTCTTTGCCTAGCATAGGAAGTAACTGGTGAAGAGTCAACATCTTGAATTTTGGAATCTCCAGAAAGGTGTTTAGAATAGACAGGTCCAGGACTGGACGCCACGATTTGTCTTTTCTGGGTACCAGAAAAAGTCTGGAATAGAAACCTTGTCCCTTTTCCTCTTCTGGTACCAGCTGAATAGCCCCCATGTTTAAGAGGGAAAGTACTTGTTTTTGAGCCTCTGGCCACCCATTTGGTGTTGGCAACATGTGGAAATGAAATCTGTATTCCTGGGACACTACATTTAAAACCCATTTGTCCTGGGTTATGAGTTCCCAGTTCATTGCATAAAGAGCAATCTTTCCTCCCAAGGGGGCGGTTAAAAGATAAGTGCTTGGAAATTTTAAAAGGAAGTCATGATTTGGAAGTGGAGGCCCCCCACTGCTTAGTTCTGAGAGTCCCCTGGGACTGAAACCTGGGGTTTTTGCTGTGTTTGGGTTTGGTTTGAGAAGATCTGGAAGGGGCTGGAAAAGACCAATTCTTAGCAGGCCAGTGCCTACTAAATCTTTGGGGTTGCACTTGTAAAAAATCTTTAACCGTTTGCATACATTTAGCTTTATCTTCCATCTTTTTAAGAACTTCTTCAGCCTTACTGCCAAACAGCCGGTCCTGATTTAAAGGAGCATCCAATCATTTAGCTTTAACATGATCAGGCAAAGACTGCGCCTTAAGATAAGCATGCCTTCTAAGCACAGACCCATTAACAGCAGCCCTGCAAGAGGCCTCTAAAGAATCAAAGCCACATTGCAAAGTATGTTTTCCAACTTGTTCAGCAGAATACATTACATCCTGTAAATCTTTATTTTCAACACAGTCAGGAATCATCATTTTCTGTTTAAGCAGTCTAATAATATGCTGTTGATATTTTAACATATGGAATTGGCAGTTTAAAGCTCTGATTGCCAAGGTTGCAGAAGTATAAACCTTTTTACCCCCTCTATCCAGCGCCCCAGAGTCTCTATCAGAAGAGGTAGGACTTTTTGCAGTAGAAGCCTTAATGCCCTTAGGCTCATGAAAAATGGTTTCTGGATCTGCAACAGGATTATTGAAAAGGAACTTGTGCGACTCAGGAACCCTGTAGTACCTGTCACGTTTACTAGGAGCCGGAGGCAGGGAATCAGGGGCCAGGATTCCGAAAACACATCAACAATGTCTAGTACAGGAGGTATAGCCAAAGGCCTATGCTGAGGTAGAAGAAGGAAATCCCTAAGCCTCTTTTTTGAATCAGAAAATTCCTGGCTTTCCCAGTGGAAATGCTCCCGTAAAGTTTCCCCAAAAGAAAAATCCTCAGGAGGGGAGGCAGAGGGAATGGAATCCTCTGCATCAGAATCCTCATAAGTAGGCATGGATAAATCCAGGTCATTAGAAGAGTCAGAAGAAACAGAATACTGATTAGAAGCTTCATATTCAAGCTCAGCCCTAGGCCTCTTGGGGGGGGGGGGGGGGGGGGTTGACTACTCCTGATTAAAGTAATTAGATCCTCAGCCATTTTTATCATTTGTTTTTTAGCCATAGGGGCCTGAACATGTGGCCTGGGCGTCGTTTTTTCAGACATGGATCAGGATTTAGGCCTTAGTAATGAAGGCGGTGTCAATTTAATATGCAAGTCTGTAGGCCTGTATACACCTTCAAATGCCGGTGCCTGCACAGCAGCTCCAGACCCATCCAAGCTAGAGACATCCGCGGGTTCCATAGGTGAAGTATCTCTTGGCATACCGGACTCCGAATGGGTCTCAGTAGAGGCCTGCGAATCAGAAGTAGCGGGTATCAGGGGCTGCGAAAGCACCACACTGAGTACCGGCGAACTGGCGACTGGCTTAGGAGAAGCATAGTCGGCAGTTTTGGACCTCGGTGGCCTGTCTCTGTCTTTATCTTTGCATTTTTTCGGAATCCTGGTAGTTGGATGGCTTACCGAAGCAATTTCTGGATAATTAAACATAGTACTGAAATAGTTTGCTGCAAAAATGGATAGACTATGAATTGTTCAAGGATTGAATAATGCACAAAACCGACAGCGAGGGACGTTGTGGTCTGGGCCTAAGCAAGGAATGCAGTACGAATGAAAATCTTTATCAGGTATTTGCTTTCCACAGGTAATACAATTGTTAACTTTTACTGACATCGGTTTAGAGCAAGAAAAAGGATCCCAAACAGGGTACTTAGCTTTTTTGAAGACTTCGGTTCTGAAACCCATAAACAAAAATTTCAGGAGTTGGCCGACCGGCACTTGCGAACTGCTTCTGCTTCGGGCACCGTGAGGAAAGAAAGACTGATGTAATGGCGTCGGCTGCATGCTTTATACCCATGACTACCTGACGTCATGGAAGAGACGGCATCTGAAGCAGGACCCAAGACTGATATTCAGGCTGACTGAGGGCTACCTGCAGGCAGATAACCCAAATGTAATGACTGCAACAGTGAAACATGAAGAACATCACCACCAGTAGAAAGTAAACACCAAAAATTCCTTATAAAGATATATATATATATATATATATATATATATATATATATATATATATATATATATATATATACATACACACACACACACAGAGCGAGATACATACACACACACACAGAGCGAGCGAGCGAGAGACACACACAAGGGGGTAGAGGAAGAGAAAAGTACAGTTGTGTACACTTACTATAAATGTAGATGTTAGAATGTATTTACTGTTGCAGTCATTACATTAGGGTAATCTGCTGGCAGGTTGACCTTAGTCGGCCTGATTAACAATGTCTTGGGTCCTGCGTTGGTTGCTGTCCCTTCTTCCATAACGTCAGGTCGTCAGGGGTATAAAACATGCAGCCGACACCATTTACATCAGTTTTTCTTGTCCCAGATGTCAGGTGCCCCCCAAACGGGGAGCAATATTACATATATACATATATATATATACATATATACATACATATATATATATATATATATATATATACACACACACACAAACACACACACACACACATGTATGTGTGTGTGTATAATTTAGAACACAAAAAATATACCTCCAAACAAAAGCAAATACATCAAAAAGGCCTTTAAGCATAGTAAAAGAAAACAGAGGTATAATAAGAGAAAAACAGGGGGCTGGAGGGTGGGTAACCAGGACTGCAACAGTGAATACACTCGAACATCTACATTTATAATAAGTGTACACAACTGTACTATGTTGTTCTTGTTTCACTGTTGCAGTCATTACATTTGCGTAGATTCCCAAAGCTATGGTTGGGAGGATGGATTTATACAGAATTAGGAGCATCTATAAGGCCCTGCAGGACAGCAGTGGCAAGCTCTGGATTTAGAGAAGACAGGTAAATGGTAATGTTTGGTGAACGTATGAACTGAGCTCCAGGTAGCAAGCTTCTAGAACGTCGCTGATAGGAACCCCTCTGAGAAAGGCTGCAGAAGTAGATGCGGCCCTGGTGGAATGAGATCTGATCCCCTTGGGGACAGGTTTACCATGGTGCACATAGCAGAGACGAATACAATGGCTTATCCATTTAGAAATAGTCTGCTTAGGAATAGGTTTTCCCTCTGCTCCTACAGCAAATGCCACCAATAGTTGCTCAGATTTTCTTAGAGGTTTTGTCCTGTTTAAGTAGAATCTAAGTTGTCTGTGTACATCCAATGAATGCAGAATCCACTCACCCTTGTTCTGTGGATTGGGAAAGAAAGTTGGCAGATGAATGGTCTGATTTAGAGCCACACTGGATACCACCTTAGGCATGAAAGATCGATTGGTCCTGAGAGTCACCCTGTCCGGATGAAAAATAATGAAAGGCTCCACTGCCATAAGAACCTGTAATTCTGAAATCCTTCTAGCTGACGTGACTGCTAAAAGGAAAGCCGTTTTCCAGGAGAGAAATTTTAAATCTGCAGTAGCAGCTGGGTCAAAAGGAGGTAGAGTGAGTTTTTCCAAAACAAAATTGAGATCCCATGCTGGAGTTGGTGCTCTCCTGGGAGGTCTTAAATTGTTGGCCCCTCTGAGGTACTGCTTTAGCAGTGGATGAGAAAAGAGGGGAGGCGCTGTGTTGTAATGAGCTGAAATGGCAGAGGCATGGATTTTTATAGAAAAAAAAGATAGGCCCTTGTGAAGCATCTCAGTTAAATCTTGCAGAATCTGAGGAATATCGAGCATTGCTGTGCTTATTCCTTGTGCTTGGTTCCAGCCACAGAATCTTTTCCATTTGTCAGCATAAGATTTTCTAGTACTAGGCCTTCTAGCCTCCAAAATGACATCCATCACAGGTTTGCTGAGAGATGTAAATGGTGAGATTAGTTGATTAGCCATGCTGCAAGATTCAGAGTTTGGAGCTGAGTGAGCAGAATTTGATAGTTCTGCTGAGACAGTAGGTAAGGTGTCATGAGGCAGGTACCACGGAGGAAGGTGCGACACATTGCGTAGGAGCAGGTACCAGTGTTGGCGAGGCCAGTCTGGAGCAATCAGTATCATTTTTGTTTTTTCCTGTCTGACTTTTATTAAGACCTTGGCAGAGCAGAGGCAGAGGAGGAAAGGCATAGACTGATAGTTTTTTCCAGCTGAAGGACAGAGCATCTACTTTCCAAGCTTTTTTGTGATGAATTCTTGAGCAGAGTTTGCCCAACTGATAGTTTTGGAGTGAGGCAAAAAGATCCATGTCTGGGCTCCCCATTTGCGTGTCAACATGCTGAAGATTTGTGGATCCAGTTTCCATTTGTGTGGGTCCATAAGATTTCTGCTTAGTTCGTCTGCCAGAGTATTCTGCTTTCCTGGCAGTAATTGAGCTTGTAGATGTATTTGATAATTCAAGGCCATGTTCCACAATGCCATGGCTAGTCTGCAAAGGGGGTAGGAATAGGTACCCCCCTGCTTGTTTATGTACCATATGACTGTGGTGTTGCCTGTCTTTATCAGTAGTTGTCCTGGATGAAGATACCCTAGAAGGCTGTCAGAACATTCTGTACAGCAAGCATTTATTTCTGGTTGATATGTAGGTGCATTTGATTTGGGCTCCTTTGGCCCTGAATGCATCTCCCTGCCAGATGCGCCCCGCAAGCATAATCTGACGAGTCTGTAGTCAGGGTTTGGGCGGCAGGGGGTGGAATGAATGACAGTTCCTTGTTTTGGTGGCAGGCCTCTGCCCACCACAGGAACTCTAGCTGCAGGCAAGGAATGATAGGAATCATTGTTTCCAGGCTGTGACAATCTTGACTCGATAAGCTTTAGAGGTGCCATTGAAGTTCCCTCATATGCAGTCTTGCATATGGAATTATTAGGATGCAGGAGGCCATGAACCCCAAGGCCTGCAGAATTTCTCTTGCAGACAGCTGTGATTTTGTGGCCACCTGTCTGAACTAAGTCATCAATTGAATTTTTTTTCTGGCGTAAGGCAAGTCATTTGGACAGTTGTATTCAAACTTGCACCCAAGAATGTAATTATTTGAGAGGGTACCAGTTGTGATTTCTTTTCTTTTACGGTGTACCCTAGACAAGCTACAAGTCGTTTTACAAACGCCAGATGTTTTAGTAGTGTGTCCTTGTTTTCTGCCTGAATTAGACAATCGTCCAGGTATGGATAAATGTGAATATTTCTTTGCCTGCAAAATGCAATTACTGGTGCCAAGCACTTTGTGAAGACCATGGGTGCAGTAGATAAGTCAAAGGGCAGTGCAGAGAACTGGTAATGCAAATAGCCTGCTTTGAAGAGGAGGTACCTTCTGCAAGATTCCTTGATTGGGATATGCAGGTAAACCTCTTTTAAGTCTAGAGTTACCAACCAGACATCCTTGCCTAGCATAGGTAGTAACTGTTATAGCATCTTGAATTTTGGAATGTCCAGAAATGTATTTAGAGTGGATAAGTCCGGAATTGGAGTCATGATTTGTCTTTTCTGGGTACCAGGAAAAGTCTTGAATAAAAACCTTGCCCCTTTTCTGGTACTGGTTGAATAGCCCCCATATTCATGAGGGACATAACTTGTTTCTGGGCCTCTGCCCACTGATTTGGAGGCAGATCTGGCCATCTGTTTGGGACTGGCAACGTGTGGAAATGAAATCTGTATCCCTGGGATACTATATTTAAAACCCACTTGTCCTGAGTAATCAGTTGCCAGTTTCATGCATGAAGTGCCAGTTTTCCCCCCAAAGGGGAGGCCAAAAGACAAGTGCTTGGTGATTGCAGTGGAAAGTCATTGAGACTGTTAACCGTAGGAAGGTGCCTTGTTACTTCCAGATTTGGAGGTGGAGGCACCCCATTGCTTTGTTCTACAAGTTCCTTGTGTTTGAAACCTGGAGCCTTTGGAACGTCTGGATTTGACCTGAGCGGCTCTGGACGGTACTGGAAAGGACCAGTTCTTAGTAGGCCAGTGCCTACTGAATCTGGGTGGCTGCACTTGTAGGAAATCTTTTACAGTTTGCATAGATTTAGCTTTATCTTCCATCTTTTTCAAAACTTCTTCTGCCTTATTACCAAACAGGCTGTCCTGTTGTAAAGGAGCATCCATCAATTTTGCTTTAACAAGGTCAGGCAGATTTTGCTCCTTGAGCCAAGCATGCCTTCTCATCACAGATCCAGTTACAGCAGCCCTGCAAGAAGCCTCCAAATAATCAAAACCACATTGCAGAGTATATTTTCCAACTTGTTGAGCTGACTGCAATAAATCCTGCAACTCTATTTTCCACACAGTCAGAAATCAACATCATTTTCTGTTTAGGTAAGCCCATGACATGCTGCTGATATTTAAGCATATGAAATTGACAGTTTAAAGCCCCGATTGCCAAGGTTGCAGACGTGTAAAACTTTCTTATCCCATCTATCCAGCGCCCTGGAGTCTCCATCAGAAGGAGTAGAATTTTTAGCAGTAGAAGCCTTAATGCCCTTGGGACCCTGAGGAATGGTTTCAGGGTCAGCAGCAGGGTTTTTCAAGAGGAATTTGTGGGAGTCAGGAGCCCTGTAATATCTGTCTGGCTTACTAGGAGCCGGAGGCAGGGAATCAGGAGCCATGCTGGATTCTGAGAAAACATCATCAAAAACATCAACAACGGCTAGAACAGTAGGTACAGCCAAAGGCCTATGCTGAAGAAGAAGGAAATAAGCCTCTTTTCAGATTCTGAGAAATCCTGACTCTCCCAGTGAAAGTGTTCCCTTAAGGTATGCAAAGTTTCTCCAAAAGAAAAATCCTCAGGAGGAGAAGCAGAAGGGATGGAATCTTCTGCATCACAGTCCTCATAAGGTGGAAAAGATAATTCCTGATCAGAAGAGGAATCAGAAGAAATAGAAACCTGATCTGAAGATTCATAGTCAGTGCCTTACTTAGGCATCTTAGCAGGAGGGAGTACCCCTGATCAAGGTAATTAAATCTTCAGCCATTTTGACCATTTGCTTTTTTAGGCAATGTGGGCTGTACAAGTGGCTCACGTGTCTTTTTTTAGACATAGAAGTAGATTTTGGCCTTAGTTTTGAAGAGGACGCTGGTTTAATATACAAATCTTTAGGCCTGAAAACATTCGCAGAAGCTGGTGCCTGCTCAGTGGCTCCGGACCCATCTAAGGTAGAGATATCCGCGGGTTCAATAATTAAAGTGTCCGAATGGGTCTCAGTAGAGGCCTGTGAATCAAAAGTAGCAGGTATCAAGGGCTGCGAATGCGCCTCACTGAGTACCGGCGACTGGCTTAGGAGAAGCTTCGTCGTCGGTTTTGGACCTAGACGGTCTGTCTCCGTCTTTTTCTTTGTGTTTTTTTTTAGGTATTCCAGTAGTCGGATTGCTAACAGATGACATTTGTGGATAGTTGAATCTTGAGCCAAAATATTTAGAAGCAAAAATACACCGACGTTTAATGTGCATTGATTAAATTTAGCACAAAACCGACAGCAAGGCACATTGTGGTCAGGGCCTGGGCAAGGAATACAGTAAAAATGAAAATCCTTATGAGGTATTTGCTTCCCACAAGTAATACAATTAACTTTTACTGACATCGGTAAGAAGCAAGAAAAAGTTTCACCAATGGGGTACTTCGCTTTTAGTTGAAGACTTCGGTTCTGAAATTCAGAAACGAAAATGTCAGGAGTCGGCCGACCGGCACTTGCGAACTGCATCAGGCACCGCGTGGCAAGAAAGACTGATGGCGTCGGCTGCATGTTTTATACCTCCGACGACCTGGCGTCATGGAAGAAGGGACAGCAACTGATGCAGGACCCAAGACTTTGTTAATATGGCCGACGGAGGGCAACCTGCCAGCAGATTACCCTAATGTAATGACTGCAACAGTAAAACATGAAGAACAACCAGGACAACAACAGTGAATACACTCGAACATCTACATTTATGGCAAGTGTACACAACTGTACTATGTTCTTCTTGTTTCACTGTTGCAGTCATCACATTTGGGTTGATTCCCAAAGCTGAAGAAAAAAGGTGGAGGCAGTCAAGAGTGGGGGCTGGCTAGGATGCCCTGCAAGACTGTGGTGGCAAAGCCTGCCCTGGATTTGGAGAAGATAGGCAGATGGTAATGATGGGTGAAGGTATGAACAGATGTCCATGTTGCAGCCTCTAGGATGCCCCTGGTGGGGACCCCTCTGAGGAAATCTGCAGAGGTGGAGGTTGCTCTGGTGGAATGTGTCCTGACCCCCTTTTGGGGTAGTTTCCCATATTGTTTGCAGCAGAAATGGATGCAGTGTGCTATCCATTTGGAGAATGACTGTTTGAATATAGCCTTGCCCTCTGCTCCTGCAGCAAAGCTGACTAGCAATTGATCAGTTTTTCTGAAAGATTTAGTCCTGTCCAGGTAGAATCTGAGCTGTCTGTGCATATCTAGAGTGCAGAATCCTTTCCCCCTTGTTTTGTGGGTTAGAGAAAAAGGTGGGCAAATGAATGGATTGGTTGAGAGCCACACTGGACACCACTTTAGGCATGAAGGATGGGTTAGTCCTGAGGGAGACCCTGTCAGCATGGAAAATGATGAAGGGGTCTACAGCCATAAGTGCTTGTAGCTCAGATACTCTTCTGGCTGAAGTGATGGCCAGAAGCAAGGCTGTCTTCCAAGAGAAATTTCAACTAAGCTGAAGCTGCAAGTTCAAAGGGGGGCAGGGTGAGCTTTTCCAGCACAAAGTTCAGGTCCAAAGCTGGGGTAGAAGCTCTTCTGGGTGGCCTTAAGTTGTTAGCCCCTCTTAGGGACTGTTTGAGAGGGTGTGAGAAGAGAGGTGGCTCTGTGGTGAAATGAGCAAAGATGGCTGAGGTATGAATTTTAATAGAAGAGAAGGACAGATCCCTGTGTAGTAGGTCTGCCAGGTAATCCAGGATGAGAGGTAGGGAGGGCTGTGCTGTTCTGGCTCCCTTAGCCTAGATCCAGGTACAAAACCTTTTCCACTTGTCAGCATAGGATTTTCTAGTGCTGGGGCGTCTGGTCTCATGTATAACATCTAGAACTTGTTTGCTTAGGCTGGCAGCTTGAGGAGAGGACAGGGAATAAAGTCAGGCTGAGGGTTTGCAATTGGGAATGCATGAATTCTCCATTCCTCTGGGTCAGGAGTGTTGGCATCTGAGGTAGGTGCCATGGTGGCAGGGGTGACTGACTGCGCAGCAGTGGGCACCAGTGTTGGCGTGGCCATTCTGGGGCAATCAGGAATGCCCTTGGTTTTTCCTCCCTTATTTTGAGCAGTACCCATGAAATGAGTGGTAGAAGGGGAAATGCATAGACAGAGAGATTTACCTACTGGAAAGATAGACCATCCACTTCCCAGGCCTTGCTGTGAGGTTTCCTATTGCAGAACTTGCTGAGCTGATGATTGGAGTGGGAGGCAAAGAGGTCTACCTTCGGGGTGCACCATTTCTGGGTTACAAGGGTGAAGGTTCTGTGGTCTAACTGCCATTTGTGTGGGTCTAGCAGGTTTCTGCTTAGGTTGTCTGCCAGAGAGTTTAGAGAGCCTGGCAGGAATTGTGCTAACAGGTGTAGTTGCATGGCTGAGTCCAAAGGGTCATGGCGAGCCTGCAGACAGGATAAGAGTGAGTCCCTCCCTGCTAGTTAATATACCACATTACTGTGGTCTGTTTTGATCAGTAGAGGCCCCGGGGAAAGTAGGGTTCTGAAAGCTGTCAGGGTGTGCAGAACAGCTAACATCGCTTTTTGGTTGATGTGCAGATGTATTTGATTTCGGCTCCACTGGCCCTGAACGCACCTGCTGTCCAGGTGTGCACACCAGGCATAGTCTGATGCACCTGTGGTGAGGGTCTGGGCAGCTTGGGGTTGTGAAAAGGGAAGTCCCTTGTTGTGGCAGCATGCTGATGCCCACCAAAGAAAATCTTTACTTAAACAAGGCATCACTGGTACAAGAGTTTCCAAGTCTTGGGAATGCGGACACCAAAGGCTTTTTATGTACCATTGTAGTTTCCTCATATGCAGTCTGGTATATGGAATGAGTAGAATGCAAGAAGCCATGAACCCCAGAGCTTGCTGGATTTTTCTTGCGGATAACTGAGGTCTGGTGGCTAGGTGAAAGAAGTAGGCTGTCAGGTAGGTTTGTTTTCTGGTGTAAGAAAAGCCATCTGGGACTCTGTGTCTAGGCTTGTTCCCAGGAATACAATTTTTTGTGTGGGTACTAGTTTGGATTTCTTTTCATTGAGCCTATACCCCAGGGAGGTCAGTAGCTCCTTTAAAAAAGTCAGGTGCTTTACCAGCTTTTCCTGACTGACTGCCTCAATCAGGCAGTCATCTAGGTATGGGTAAATTTGAATATTTCTTTGTCTGCAAAATGCAATTACTGGAGCCAGACATTTTGTGAAACCTCTGGGAGCAGTGGATAAGCCAAAGGGAGTGCAGAGAACTGGTAATGCAGTTATCCTGCTTTGAAAAGTAGATATCTTCTGCATGATTCCCTGATTGGGATATGTAGGTAGGCCTCTTTTAGGTCTAGGGTGGCTAACCAAGCATCCTTGCCTAGCATAGGTAGTTGCTGTTAGGTGAGCATTTTGAATTTTGTTATCACCAGAAAGGTGTTTAGAATGGATAAGAGGATGGGGTGCCATGTGCCTCTTTCTGAGTACCAGGAAGAGTCTTGAATAAAACCTTGGCCTATCTGGTACTGGTTGAATAGCCCCCATATTCATGAGGGACATAACTTGTTTCTGGGCCTCTGCCCACTGATTTGGAGGCAGATCTGGCCATCTGTTTGGGACTGGCAAGTGTGGAAATGAAATCTGTATCCCTGGGATACTATATTTAAAACCCACTTGTCCTGAGTAATCAGTTGCCAGTTTCATGCATGAAGTGCCAGTTTTCCCCAAAGGGAGGCCAAAGACAAGTGCTTGTGATTGCAGTGGAAAGTCATTGAGACTGTTAACCGTAGGAAGGTGCCTTGTTACTTCCAGATTTGGAGGTGGAGGCACCCCATTGCTTGTTCTACAAGTTCCTTGTGTTTGAAACCTGGAGCCTTTGGAATGTCTGGATTTGACCTGAGCTCTGGGCCGGTACTGGAAAGGACCAGTTCTTAGTAGGCCAGTGCCTACTGAATCTGGGTGGCTGCACTTGTAGGAAATCTTTTACAGTTTGCATAGATTTAGCTTTATCTTCCATCTTTTTCAAAACTTCTTCTGCCTTATTACCAAACAGGCTGTCCTGTTGTAAAGGAGCATCCATCAATTTTGCTTTAACAAGGTCAGGCAGATTTTGCTCCTTGAGCCAAGCATGCCTTCTCATCCACAGATCCAGTTACAGCAGCCCTGCAAGAATCCTCCAAATAATCAAAACCACATTGCAGAGTATATTTTCCAACTTGTTGAGCTGACTGCAATAAATCCTGCAACTCTATTTTCCACACAGTCAGAAATCAACATCATTTTCTGTTTAGGTAAGCCCATGACATGCTGCTGATATTTAAGCATATGAAATTGACAGTTTAAAGCCCCGATTGCCAAGGTTGCAGACGTGTAAAACTTTCTTATCCCATCTATCCAGCGCCCTGGAGTCTCCATCAGAAGGAGTAGAATTTTTAGCAGTAGAAGCCTTAATGCCCTTGGGACCCTGAGGGAATGGTTTCAGGGTCAGCAGCAGGGTTTTTCTAAGAGGAATTTGTGGGAGTCAGGAGCCCTGTAATATCTGTCACAGCTTACTAGGAGCCGGAGGCAGGGAATCAGGAGCCATGCTGGATTCTGAGAAAACATCATCAAAAACATCAACAACGGCTAGAACAGTGGGTACAGCCAAAGGCCTATGCCTGAAGAAGAAGGAAATAAGCCTCTTTTCAGATTCTGAAATCCTGACCTCCCAGTGAAAGTGTTCCCTTAAGGTATGCAAAGTTTCTCCAAAAGAAAAATCCTCAGGAGGAGAAGCAGAAGGGATGGAATCTTCTGCATCACAGTCCTCATAAGGTGGAAAAGATAATTCCTGATCAGAAGAGGAATCAGAAGAAATAGAAACCTGATCTGAAGATTCATAGTCAGTGCCTTACTTAGGCATCTTAGCAGGAGGGAGTACCCCTGATCAAGGTAATTAAATCTTCAGCCATTTTGACCATTTGCTTTTTTAGGCAATGTGGGCTGTACAAGTGGCTCACGTGTCTTTTTTTAGACATAGAAGTAGATTTTGGCCTTAGTTTTGAAGAGGGCCTGGTTTAATATACAAATCTTTAGGCCTGAAAACATTCGCAGAAGCTGGTGCCTGCTCAGTGGCTCCGGACCCATCTAAGGTAGAGATATCCGCGGGTTCAATAATTAAAGTGTCCGAATGGGTCTCAGTAGAGGCCTGTGAATCAAAAGTAGCAGGTATCAAGGGCTGCGAACGCCCTCACTGAGTACCGGCGACTGGCTTAGGAGAAGCTTCGTCGGTTTTGGACCTAGACGGTCTGTCTCCGTCTTTTTCTTTGTGTTTTTTTTAGGTATTCCAGTAGTCGGATTGCTAACAGATGACATTTGTGGATAGTTGAATCTTGAGCCAAAATATTTAGAAGCAAAAATACACCGACGTTTAATGTGCATTGATTAAATTTAGCACAAAACCGACAGCAAGGCACATTGTGGTCAGGGCCTGGGCAAGGAATACAGTAAAAATGAAAATCCTTATGAGGTATTTGCTTCCCACAAGTAATACAATTAACTTTTACTGACATCGGTAAGAAGCAAGAAAAAGTTTCACCAATGGGGTACTTCGCTTTTAGTTGAAGACTTCGGTTCTGAAATTCAGAAACGAAAATGTCAGGAGTCGGTCGAGCCGGCACTTGCGAACTGCATCAGGCACCGTGGCAAGAAAGACTGATGGCGTCGGGCTGCATGTTTTATACCTCCGGCGACCTGGCGTCATGGAAGAAGGGACAGCAACTGATGCAGGACCCAAGACTTTGTTAATATGGCCGACGGAGGGCAACCTGCCAGCAGATTACCCTAATGTAATGACTGCAACAGTAAAACATGAAGAACATCAGGACAACAGTGAATACACTTTCAACATCTACATTTATGGCAAGTGTACACACAACTGTACTATGTTCTTCTTGTTTCACTGTTGCAGTCATCACATTTGGGTTGATTCCCAAAGCTGAAGAAAAAGGTGGAGGCAGTCAAGAGTGGGGGCTGGCTAGGATGCCCTGCAAGACTCGGTGGCAAAGCCTGCCCTGGATTTGGAGAAGATAGGCAGATGGTAATGATGGGTGAAGGTATGAACAGATGTCCATGTTGCAGCCTCTAGGATGCCCCTGGTGGGACCCTCTGAGGAAATCTGCAGAGGTGGAGGTTGCTCTGGTGGAATGTGTCCTGACCCTTTTGGGGTAGTTTCCATATTGTTTGCAGCAGAAATGGATGCAGTGTGCTATCCATTTGGAGAATGACTGTTTGAATATAGCCTTGCCCTCTGCTCCTGCAGCAAAGCTGACTAGCAATTGATCAGTTTTTCTGAAAGATTTAGTCCTGTCCAGGTAGAATCTGAGCTGTCTGTGCATATCTAGAGTGCAGAATCCTTTCCCTGTTTTGTGGGTCAGAGAAAAAGGTGGGCAAATGAATGGATTGGTTGAGAGCCACACTGGACACCACTTTAGGCATGAAGGATGGGTTAGTCCTGAGGGAGACCCTGTCAGCATGGAAAATGATGAAGGGGTCTACAGCCATAAGTGCTTGTAGCTCAGATACTCTTCTGGCTGAAGTGATGGCCAGAAGCAAGGCTGTCTTCCAAGAGAATTTCAACTAAGCTGAAGCTGCAAGTTCAAGGGGCAGGGTGAGCTTTTCCAGCACAAAGTTCAGGTCCAAAGCTGGGGTGAAGCTCTTCTGGGTGGCCTCAAGTTGTTAGCCCCTCTTAGGGACTGTTTGAGAGGGTGTGAGAAGAGAGGTGGCTCTGTGGTGAAATGAGCAAAGATGGCTGAGGTATGGTTTAATAGAAGAGAAGGACAGATCCCTGTGTAGTAGGTCTGCCAGGTAATCCAGGATGAGAGGTAGGGAGGGCTGTGCTGTTCTGGCTCCCTTAGCCTAGATCCAGGTACAAAACCTTTTCCACTTGTCAGCATAGGATTTTCTAGTGCTGGGGCGTCTGGTCTCATGTATAACATCTAGAACTTGTTTGCTTAGGCTGGCAGCTTGAGGAGAGGACGGGAATAAAAGTCAGGCTGAGGGTTTGCAATTGGGAATGCATGAATTCTCCATTCCTCTGGGTCAGAGTGTTGGCATCTGGAGGTAGGTGCCATGGTGGCAGGGTGACTGACTGGGCAGTGGGCACCAGTGTTGGCGTGGCCATTCTGGGGCA